>NW_026869870.1:0-148502 GCF_018135715.1 Danaus plexippus
ATATGACATTATTAAGTAAAATGTTACTCATTCAGCTTTTTTCACAGTCCTTATACCTTTGTATTTTGGAGCAAAACCTTGAGCAGTCAGTATTGGGTATGTGAATCATATATGCCTGACTAAATGTAGACCATAGCAATAAATAAAATTTTTGTTGGAAATAAAACTATAGACTACTGCAGCAAAATGAGATGCAATGTATAGTTATAAACGTATAAAGTCCAAAATTAGGCTGTCATTGATACTGGTGTAGAAGAAATACTCGGACCTTCTAGTGTAATAAAGAGTATCAAATTATTAAGTCAGCATAAGTATGAAATTTTCATATTATAAAATATCAGAAAATCGTGTTATTACAGTTCCACTCATTACAAACCTATAGTGATGGAATTTAAAAATAGCTTGAGTAAATTTTTCATTGACATTATTATTTGATTTATAGACGAATTAGTTAACGTTTCTATCAAGCAACAATCCGTGTCCGAAAGCAACAGCCGTATTTGCGAAAATCAAATAACGAATTTATCTGGATTGTTGAGAACATCTAGCGAAATTGATTGGATTTTAGGAAACAATTTTATACAAAATTTAAATAAGCTTGTATTAGACTTCCGTAAGTCAATTTGAATTTTAATATATATTAGAGACACGCAGTATTGGATTTATAATTTAAATTAGCTAATTTAGCTATAAAATAAGTCTAATTGGAATAAACTGAGAAATCAGTATTATTAAATAAAAATAACTACTTTGATGATTATAATGATCAAAGATGACAATTAATGAGCCAAATGACTGAAAATTGGACGTTGGTATCCAGGAATCATCCGCGTTGTATTAAGAACTTGAAAAATAATTTTTACAGAACTATAGCAGAACCTTTTAGTTTGAATATAGACAGCAAAAAATATGATGTCATTTATAGTCAAGTCAAATCATCTTTCTTTTTTAATGCATTAGTTGAACAGTTAAATTTATTAGCTGAGAAAGTGTCGATTCATAAATCAAATACTGTATTTTGTGTTTATGGCCTGGGATCCGGGGAAAATGATGTATTCCTAAGTCAGTTTTGCTTGGCCCATTGCTTAAAAGAAAATCTGCAACTAAAAGCGGATTTCGCTTGGCTTAGTGACCCACTGATGCCTGAAAGTGTTGTAATTTGTTAAATCTAAAGGATTTGATTCAGTATGCGAGTTTAATCGGCAAGATTCCTTTTGTCTTTCGTTCAATAATACTATTTATGATTATGTTTCCAGTGAGAATGACAAGTGCCTAATTTTCTATATGCCACATTGTAGCTGCGCTTTGTACGGTGCAGCTCTAAAGTTTGTGAGAGAGAATTGCACAGGAAAAACTACATTAATTCTAATTGGTAATGATTTAGAGCAATATAATGAGCTGCCAACATATTCATTACATGAAGGACTTTCAGAAGTTCAAGAAGTAACAGAAAATATACAGTATTTAAAACAGAATCTTCATTTGATCAAAAGTTTTGAATACTTACCCATCTTGAATAGTTGCGCTGAGGCTTTTGCAAATACAAAATTATCTTGGATTCAACAAGATAATTTTGAAAAACCATCTTAACAACAATTTTTTTAATCTTTCCACAATATTAGTACATACTTTTAAAATTCATTTATTAACTTCAAATACTTAACTCGGACCTGATATATATGCCTTCACGAAATTATTTTAAAAATCATGTAATAATAAATACTGTAATTTTTTCTTGAAGACAGGAAAGTATAGTCTGCGTGAAAATAAATCAGGAATTTTAATTACTGGTCACAGTGAATTCACAACTTCCAAAGCAATTAAGGAAGCTATAAAAATACTTGATCATAAAGTAATCTTTTGTTGTGTTCAAACATATCTAATTTCAAGTTATAGTTTATTAATTTTCAAAATTATAATTTTACATGCATATACAAAATTTAAATTAAATTATAAAATATATGTCGTAATTCACTGTTTTGACAAGATTAATGCTAATTGTGAAAATTCAAACGAAAATGAAACTATGAAAAACCTGGAAGATGAAATTAAAGACATTCAAACCAAAAAACGAATATTTACGTCAATTAATAAGATTGTAAAAGTAAGAAACTAAAAAAGAATTTGTTTCGTAGGGAGTCGGGTTTATAACATACAGTATAAATTCAAATCATGTCAAAGAAATAATTTACTCTCTTTTAAAAACTTTACATGAAAAAAATGGGAAACATGACGAAATTTCTTTTTCTCCCAGGTAAATTTGAAAATTAAAGCATCGATAGATTCTTGAACCGAATTATTCCACTGGATATTTGCTGCTCACCACATTTCAAAACAGTGTCAAAAACCTGTGCTAAGCTTATTACAGCTTATTTTCCTGAAAGTGCAGTAGCTTCTAAAGATGAAAACAAATATGATACAACAAATGATAATAAAGAATGTAATTCAATAATTCCTGCCTTCACTGTACCTGTACACGCAACATGGAGCATAGTATATAAGAAACGAGGAGAAATGAATCTATTTGATAAGATGGAATTAATACATTTAATAGGTGAGTATGTTGGCGAGAATTACACAGTCAATCTTTCTAAACCTGATTATACGTTATTAATTGAGCTAAATTCCGTAAGAAATTTATAGTTTAATGAATCGATTTAGATATTTTGTGGATTAACTGTATTAAAATCTTATCAAGAATTAGTGCACTATAATTGGTTCCAGCTTTCTTCACGTTGTGAAACTAGTTGATTTTTTCTTTTAACAAAAAAAAAACACTCATTTGATCAATCATTTCGAACAATGCATGCGAACAATTATGAAATATATTAAATTCATCATTTTTTCATCTCTTTACACCAAGCTTATTTTCGGTCAATTAAATAAGCCTTTTCGAGATAATGATCCAAGGTCATTAATTGACACGGAGGATAAAGCTTTGAACAATTTTATACACTCCAGTGACTCTATATCAGACATTCCTTTATCTGAATATGAATTAAATAAGCTGACAAACTCTTTAAATGATTCTTCAAGCAACTCATTGCGTAAATATAAAGATCCCGATTATTTAAATAAATTTTCCAGTAATTCAGTTCAAGAAAATGAAGGTGCACTTTCTCCAGATAAATTTGATATTGAAGAACCGAATACATCAAAAATTTTGGTACAACAGCCGAAAAGACACAATGTGTTGGATATCTTGCAGGATAGATTTTTCGATCAAGGTGTAATGAACATATTGGAAAAATCAATGAACACAATTGCTACAAGAGCTCTTCATGCAATCAATACACTAGATCCCTATGTTATACAAAAGTGCGAAAAATGGATTTATAAGTGCATCTTGTCGAAAAAATGCACACCATTCGAAGAATGTGTCGCAACTATTTGGGGAACTGAATTTCTCACTAAATCAACCGGATTATTTACGCAGTTACATTTGGAAGATCTTTTTGAATCAATGGCTCGAATATTGCACACAAAAACAGAAATAGCTGTAGGTAAAACAATAATAGATTACTGTCCGAACTCAAAAAAGCTATTCAAAAAAGTTTTCAAAATGATGGGAATACATCCAAAAATACGACCATTACATGAAAATTCAAATAATTTTGTATGTTCACTTATTAGTAATCAGTTAAAACCTTACAGGGACCAAAAATTTATATATGACCTGAAAAAATGTGATTACTCTGATATGATCGAACATTGTCGAAAAAAAATGATTCCCATTGATTTTCAGAGATTCTTTCTTTTCTATCATAATATCAACTCTAAAAATTCATCAGTAATGGAAATCCCATTTCTAAAAGATACATTACCTATTAATGCTGCTTTGGAAGATTGTTACCATGATAGTCAAGTTGCTAATACACATTGCATGGCATCCATCGTATTGACTGAAACATGTCAGCGTGAGTGTGAAATGAGCCGATGTGTTTTAAGTTATATAAAGAAAAAACGCTGTAATATTGGCACAGATCTTGATTTTATGAATTCTTCCATGACTCAATGTCAATCTGTTACACATGACTTAAAGTTATCTACCAAAGTACAATGCAAATTTTCCTCCAATTTTTCTGAAAGTTTATTAACAGTTTCCTGGAAAATGTTCTTGTTACTAATTTTTAGTATTTTTTTTATAATTTAATTTTATTTTTATATTTCAGATTTGATTATGCAAAAGTATATATATATAGCTTTTGATTTAAAACCAAATATGTATTTGTCACCTCAAATTAGTTCTCATTATGAACAAAATAGAAAACTTAATCATACATGTCTTAAAATCAAACTAATTTAAATCAAAAATATTTTGAGCTGAAATATTGTAAAAACAATATTTAAGATTGCAATTTTTGCAGTGAGATCAGATAAACAAGCAATATCAATCAATTCGAGAGTGTATCATTTTTTTATTGTGTATAGATGGAAATACTGGTTTTTCTGACTTGCGTCCGAATGGGTTTAGAAATTTTGAAGTTTTGAATTTATCTGAGGGAATATCTCCATATATTTTTTTGCCCCACGAAAAGGGAAGATAACCATACGTCTTCATTTGCTAAAATTTAATTATAGTAAACAAAAAAATACCTTTATTTGCTCTTTTAACGTCACTATCATAAGAAATATGAAATAAATGAATAGAACTGGCCAAAATACAGGAATATCGAGAAACGGGAAACAGGTTGAAACAATTGCTATAAGGGTTGCACGAGTTGAATATAACCTAAATAAAAATAATGATTTAAAGAACACATCAGAAAAATTAAAAAGTATAAAAGTATATCATACCAAAAATTAAATTCAGACAAAGACCGCTGAAAAGGTCGATATTCTTCTATCTCACGTATTGGAAGAATATAGGTATTTGTTTCTGAATCTACTTGAGGCGAAATAAAACCGATAAATAAACTTAGTAAATGGATGGCTAAAATATAAAGTACAACGTAAAACCCTATTAAGAAAAAAAAAATAATATAAATTATTTGCGGATTACCTTGAAGTGCAATAATTCGCCAACAACAAAAAGTGAATAAAAATAAAAAGCCCATCCATCTTGATTTCAGATAAAGTGTTGCCCAGTCAATATAGTATAAATATTTTTGCTCAAGATAATGGAAATAGACTGAGAATGATGACTTTTCATTATCAGCATCCATGTCAGATATGATTGACTAGTTACTCAAATTATTACTAATTATATTATAATAAAAAAATTATTGACAGAAGCGTATGCTCTATATATGTAAAAAAAAATAGTTTACACGTCAACCATTAACCTTTGATTACTGCAACAGGTCGAAGTTGAATACATTTGTTGGAAAGTCCAGCGTCTTGACAAGTCTTAAATAAAATAGCTAACATTTATTAATTTTACTTGAACAACAGAAGATATATCTTTATAAGACATAGGAGCTTCTTCCATTAACAGTTTGGGAGATGCAACACAAACCTAAAGCAGCATTTTATCAACATTTTCATAAATTGATCTGATAAGTTTTTAGAATGGGTTGGTTATTTCACTATGCAATGCGTGTAAATCTTAAATCTACGTACCGATATATCTTTATCAGCTAAATCTTGGAATACACTTTGATATGTCATTTGAGCTCTTGACTTATTTCTACTAATAGCTCTTCCTGCTCCGTGACATGTGGAACCGAAAGATTCTTTCATTGCATTATCAGTTCCTGTTAAAATGTATGAATTGGTTCCCATAGATCCTCCAATCAAGACAGGTTGTCCAATGTCTTGATATTTTAAAGGTATTAATGGATGATTAGGAGGGAATGCTCTTGTTGATCCTTTACGATGCACCAGCGCGTCTTTCACTTTTCCATCAACCAAATGTTTCTACAAGAAGCATTATTATTATTCATGATACTACTATCGTATGTAAAATGTTTGCATTTTTGTATTTAATATTTTTATATTGAAACTAAAAATAGTCAATTATGAAATTTACCTCAAACTTAGCAATGTTATGTGACACATCATATATAACGTGCATGTCAAGATCATCAGCTGAAGTTTTGAAAGCTTCACAAAAAACATCTCTAACAAGGCTAGTCATTGTAGATCTTAAAATTTCTGTATAAGTTGAGAATATTTACCGATTCACCCAGGCGTAATTTGCTGCTGCTGCCATAGCATTCAAATAGCTTTGCCCTACTTCGCTTGAAATTCTTGCTGAAGCTAATTGTCTGTCATTCAAGATCATATTAGAATTTTGAGAAAATTTTTCTATTTTGATCAAATAATCAGTAGCAACTTGGTGACCAAGACCACGTGATCCTGAATGTAGCATTATACACACTTGACCTTCTTGCTCTATGCCCATTTGCTTTGCAGATTGTTTGTCATAAATTTCGGAAACAACTTGAATTTCAGCATAATGATTTCCGGCTCCTAAAGTACCTAATTGAGTCAAACCTCTATTTTTGGCTCTAGCGGAAACCTTTTTATGATTTGCTGATACCATTCTGCCTGTCTCCTCACAATTTTCTTTGTCTTCCTCCCAGGCAAAACCTTTTTTAACACACCAATCTAAACCCAGTTCAAGGACATCTGTCAATTCTATAGTAAAAACCCAATTAAAATATTAAATTATGATTATACCATGATGGTTACAATTCACTGAACTTCTGGCTCCTACTCCCACTGGTATTTTATTGAATAAACATTTAGCTAATTGTGGTTTCAGGTCTTTTATATCTTTTTCTAATAGATTAGTTCTGATAACTCGTACTCCACAGTTGATGTCAAATCCCACACCTCCAGGAGAAACTACGGAAAAAGGATCACTTAAATCGAAAGCTGCAACATTTCCAATAGCAAAACCATAACCTAAAAGTATGACATATGTTAATTGTAACACCTGAGTGTATATCAGGAAGCCCAATTGAATGCTTCAATATTCCTGGGAGAGAAGCAACATTGGCAAGTTGTTTCAAAGCAGGTAGAAAAAAACTATTATTATTTTGATGAAATTCTTGCAATTCATTAAAAACAAGGTTTTTCAACTCATCATTAACATAAAAAACAGCCTCTACATTCATGTTGTTCACAAACCCCTTTTTGATGCAGTACTTATTTTCAGACAATTTTTCTATAAAATTTAAATCATTCAAGTAATTTTGATTCATTTCAACACTAGCCAACACAAAATCAAATAAATTTGGTAGTTCAGGATTATAGTTCAAAAAAAAAAAATCTTCCAAAATAGAAAAAAGCTAGTCTGATTGCAAACTATAAACACCGCGAAACCCTTGAAAAATGCTAATTCAGAATAATTTATTTATTATACCTAAAATATTCTTATATCATGATATCTCTTACTTTCTCATTAATTGAGCCATGCGTTCTTGATACTCTTGAGAAGGTTCTTGAACGGACTGGGTAGGTGTTGTAACAACATGTTTGGGTTCCTCTGCAGGCGGCTTATGAATTGTTTTGACTGGCGGTGATAATCCACGGCTTGGTTTAGCAGTAGTGCCCGAAAATCTTAAAGACAACGAAGATTTGTAAGATGTTGGTCTTCTTGCGTAATCCTGAAGAATAATATCAAATAGAGTAGTATTACTTTTCCAGAAGCTAAAGCTTTTGCTTGTTCACGTCGTTTAAATTCTTTCAGCATATCCTGCTCAGTAAGTCCCGACAACTCAATAGGACTATTCGATCTATAACAAACATATCGATTCTAGAAACGTTTTACCTTTCTCTAATACGTCTAGATCTTGGACTCACTTCTCGTCTAGTATTGTTGTCTCTTGAAGTACTCCGACGGTCTTTTAGACGTTTACATTTATCTATACTTCGACTCCTACTGCGACTGCAACTGCGATTTTGATGATGACTGGGACTGTCATAGACATTGTAGCTACGCCCTTTATGACGAGAACGTTGGAGAGCGGGTTCTCTTGTTAAGGAATTCTGATGAGATGCTGATTCGTGCGAAGATTTATGATTTTTTTGTCTTTTAACTAATGGAGGACGTCCAAGTGTAAATTGTCTGTTTTGCCTTTCTTGATGTCTTTTAAGCTTTCGACTAAAATGCATAGAATTTCAATCGTGCGTTATACACTGATAAATCATTAATAATGCTTAAAAATTATTATACTATGAATGTACAATCACATTTTATTTATGCAATTCTTACATTTTAGCTGTTAAGATTATAACAAGACCTAAATCTACAAGCTCTATATGATCATCTTCATCTTCAATTTGAACTTGACAAGCAGCTTGTCCTGAAGTAGGATCTTCAACAGATACTAATGTTCCTTCAACCCACTCTCCACTATTAAAAAATCAAATGACAAAAAACGCACTTGACGCAAGCTGCAACAATTACTCCAGGCTTAAAATGATCAATATTTGCTTTATTTAAAGCTTTTTGTTTTCTGTGAGCAGGCAAAGGCATTAATTGAGCTCCGTAGTGAGATTTTAACTTTACTGGAATCCTAGGAAGCACTGAAAATGAGAACGCAAATAGTAAACTAACATCAGTTTGTTCACATATGCAGCTGAACTTAATGAAAAATTATTAATCCCTTTTTAATTTAAACACTTTTAATAAATTAAATGACTTAAGAAAGATTATTACAGGCGCCTTAATTTCAAGCTTTTACCTGTAGAAAAATAACGATCATCTGTCATTAAACGTTCAGCATATTCTCCGATTGTACTGAAGAACAAAAATTAATTGAATTTGAAATATTTAAAAAAAAAAATAGTAAGACATTTGGCTTACGTAAGTTTTTGTTTATCTGTCCCCGGTGAAAAAGAGTCATCGTCCAGAAAATAGGGGCAAAACCATTCCCAAAGCTATAATGGAGATATTACAATAAATGTTAGAACCTTGTCAAGAGATAAAACATAGCGTAAATATAAAAACCCAGCACATCGCACATAAGAAGATTCACTGAAATCAAGTAAATTTTGAATCTAAACTGCATCAAAATATTCTTATGAGTTTACTTCATGCTGTTTTAAGCGTAAGGTAAATAACTTGTAGAGACAACAGAATAATGTGGATGGAGCTCGAGAACTTCCAGCACAGTATGGTTCTGTAGAAAAAACAACGCTAAAACCAAAGTTGATTGATAAAGATATTTTGATTAAAATAATAGACAGTATGTATTTTAATTAATACCTGCGTGATCAGCATAGTTACATATTTCATTGACAATTTCCAAATAATTTTTCATGTCACTGAAAATGATAATTGAACATCTTCATATTTACTGTAAGAGCACGTAAATTCTATTAAAAGGACATTAAGAAACATACACTATCCACAAATTAGAATTTATATCCATTTTAGAGTTCCAATTAAGACATGTTGTAAAGTGAGATATTTGGTCATAGATTGGCTAGGCAAAATGCTTAACTTTTAAACTTTAATTATAAATTAATTGTATACCTAGCTGTAAAAAGTAGTTATTTAAATTTTCTATTCACGAAGTAACTTTATTTTGATAACTACTTTTTTCAATTACTTCCGTAAAGTGATGTGAAAACTTACTACAACGATTTGTAATATTCAGATGACAGTATATTCTCTCTTAAGAGATTGTTAACATTAAACGTAGTAATATTTGTCCTACAATATATATATAAACATTGTGATTATTACATTTCAATTGCGGCCCATGATTCATTTGGCTCAAACACAGAAGCAGGATGATTCATAGTTCGAAGGGTTTCTTGCTGCTGAGTCAATCGCGCTTGATGTTGCTGGAATAAGTAGTTAACAATGGTATTACGTTATATAATAAATAAATTTAATTCTATATATAAATTTACCAGCAATTTTGAAGTAACAAGAGCGCTTTTATATTTTCTACAATACTTGCATGTTAAGCGAGGTTTTGTGTGTAAATGACATTTTTTGAAAGCATCAGGAGGTAAAAAAGAATCAAAGTAAGGAATAACGGGAATGTTGACAGGGTTTGGAACGGGTCCTAAGAAGCAATAAGGATTTGGATTAACATCAGGAGGTATTAATTTGGGGTCAATGTAAGGCATATATTGGGTAGCAGGATGTGAGTAATAATTCACATTAGTTTGAACACTCCCTAAAATTACTAAATGACATAAGTAAACAATATACCTCCATCAAGCCCCGGAGCTATGTTATTTTCTGAATTCATGGCTCTCTCGGCTAATAGGTTTGTTATCTGTAATGGTAAAAAAAAACCTTAAAAAAAAAAACACTAATAGCAATAACTCTATAGGCGATAGCAAATCTATAATAAGTGCAATTTTTGAAGATTTAGGAAAACATAAAGTGTCTGATAAAATTTCCACTCCGAAAATTGAAAAACCGACTAAAAAAATATACAAAGCAAAAAATAAGAAAGATGATGATCGGATGAAAAACAGTCATAGAAACGAGCACTCCGATGATCTAATTCCAACTACAAAAAGTTCCTGCAAATTCACGAATGAAGGATATAGAATCTATTCAGAAGAATCATTAGGTTTAGGTAGTGAAACGTTCAATAATTATATAGAATGCATTTAATACGAATTAATTTTTATATTGTAAATGTTTATAGATAATAATGGTGGCGAAACAGAACTTTGTCCCTTTGATTGTTATTGTTGCTTTTAATGAGTAAACTACTCAAAATTTTTTTTTGGCGGATGCCAATAAAACTTTTCCTTGTTGCTCACAAATTTCCAGCTCTTCAAATTCATTGGTTTTTTTAATAATAATTCGTCTGGACCGTAAAGGTTTTTGATTTTTATTGAGCCTTTCAATAAGTCTTTCTTGTTTTTCTATGGTATTATTAGCCTCAAGTAATTTGGCATCCAAACTAAGAAAGTGAGCTTCAGCCCAAATTTAGTTACTTGTTAATTGCCAAATTCATCTCGTTTTTAATCAGAATGATTTCATGTTCTAATTGATTTAATAAGTTTTTTATTAATTGAAAAGGTATTTTTGCATGACAGCAATGTCTATTTGAAGCAGCATTATTGGGTTGTTTTTCAAAATTTGAAAATCTAAGGATCAATTACACAAAATTTATAAGTCTACAAGGTTTCATCGCTATTAAAATTTGTTAATAGTACATCAAACATTTTGGACATTTATTCTTATAAGAACTTAATTAAAGAATGTAAAAGTGGTTTTGTTAAAATAAAGCAAGTTAATATAAAATAATTACTAACAATCGTTACTAAAAAAAAAAATTTAAATAGAGAACAAGTAAGGTTCAATTTATACAGATAAATACTGGAACGGCACCTAAATAAAAGTTTTCGCAATATATCCAAAATAAAACTATCACTTAAAAAAAAATGGCCTACAGAGATTTCAACAGAGCTCCCTGTCCAGATCGTGTAATCAGTGACATTGGTAATTTACAATATTTTTTGAAACCCATTAATTATATATATACATGTCGTTAAGTATTATATCAGGAGGGGCTTTTACCATGGGATGCGTTGGTGGATTTTTATGGAATTTCGGAAAAAATTTTGTTAATTCGCCGTATCATCAAAAATTAAAAAACGGTTTCTATTGTGGAAGAGTGAATGGTCCTATATTAGGAGGTAATGTAAAAGTAAT
This sequence comes from Danaus plexippus, assembly GCF_018135715.1. NCBI lineage: Eukaryota > Metazoa > Arthropoda > Insecta > Lepidoptera > Nymphalidae > Danaus > Danaus plexippus. Next base: position 11,585 of record NW_026869870.1, read on the forward strand.
TTTGGAGCTGTATAACTTCTTACACATCATTATTATCATAAATTACATATGTTTATACATAGGAAGCTTTGCGGCCTGGGGAGGTACTTTCAGTTTTTACGATTGTATAAGTCAAAGGTTGCGTAATAAAGACGATAGCTGGAACGCAATATATGCTGGAGCAGCAACAGGAGGTACTCTTGCTCTAAGAGGCGGCTTAAAAAGCGCAGTAAAGCAAGCTGCTGTCGGAGGTGTATTCTTAGCAGTCATTGAAGGTATTGTTGTAATATTTTCTAAAAAAGCTGTTACAACACCACGTGAGCAATATAAGCAAGCTTTAGAAATGGAAAAAAAATTAAGAAAGGTAAATAATTTTAATTTACTCTTTAACATAAAATAATTTATACAAACATATTATTTATACTATGTTTTTGTCTATAGCGAAACCAAGAAGCTTTTTTAACAAAAATATCTAATACATTATTTCCTCGAAAAACATCTAAGGAAAACTCGAACACATCAGAGCCTGAAATTTTTCATTAAGATAAATCACCAAATTGTTCAACTAGCGCTAATAGGCTGTACACTATCTGGCTGGATAACGTTGAATTGGATTGAATTTTCAGCATCATCATCCATGTCATGAATTATATTCATCAACATACTTGGAAACATGAAAGGGGAAGCCATCATATGCCCTATTTCAATGATTCGAAACTATAATTGTTTTAAATGTATCAATTCATACCGAACGCTTAAAATCAAAACGTTCTAACTTGCTAAAATCTTTAGTAACGTTGAAGTCCCATAAAACACCTAGTTGCGGTTTTCCCCTATACAATTGAATGAGTTTTACAAAAGTTACCTTTTTCCCATTTCCATAAGTGTAGCTTCAAAATCAAGAACGTCTCCCGCATTTAAAGATTTAATTTTAGATTTAAGCTCTTTTCCAAATATGAGCATAATGTCACGGACATCATTTCTTAGATTGGAAGAAGCATCCATACTGTTAAAAAAACCGTCATTTGAATACAAACAACAATGTTTCACATATATATTATGTGATTATTATTTCAGTAAAATATTCTTTACTTTAAATACAAAAAATTCTTTGTTAATATTCCTTTTTCCACATGATGCATTTTCCCATACCACTTCACAGTCTTCCCCATATACTTTTCTTCAAACGTACTTTCAGCTTTCAAAGGATTAATGGAGTAAACTGGATTGCCACAATCATTGATATAATCATCCCATGTCTCCGGAATTAATGGTCCTAAACATATCTATTTCAGCAATTCAATCTTATGATGATAATTTAATAAAATTATAATTAAGATTGGTTATGTTTAATATAAATGATTTCAAACCGTAAGTTCATGATAAAGACAGTGTAGTATACTAAGAGTTTCATTATCATGGCAAACCTTTTGTAATATCGGGCAACCCATATGTCACAAGATACCATTTTATTGAAAGTAAAAATGTTAACAGGCTTAGTAATATCAACCCAACTATAATGTATGTTCGCGTCAAAACGATGGCACATGATCCAAGTCTTATAGTTACTATCTGCATTGTATAATAAATAGAGAAAACAACCCCTACTTGTTCTCTGAAACGAGTACATGATGTATTGTATTGTTTCTGTAAAGCAGCCTCACAAATTGAACATTTGTGTACATTGACCTATTTCTGGACTTGAGTTCAAAGCAAACACTACTTTCATTAATGGCCATAAGAAAGGAATGATTACAAACCCTATCCATCCGAATATGAGAACAACAAACCCAGAGACAACGTAAGCCCATATTGAGGGCCTTGAAAATATAACACTGTAAATATGTCTCTCGCAATATGGGCAAAATATTTTCAAAGATTCTTCAATATTTGGTTCGTCATCTACATAAGCATATAATCTGATGCAGTGAGAAGAATTATAAGTTTATTTTTCGACTTTAAAAGAACTAATTAAGTGTATTTTTATTAAGACCTTGAGAGACTTTATCTTCCTCTATAATATGTTTATTTTTCTTGTCGTCTTTAGCTGTATAAGTCTCAAGTTCAAACATAGAAAATAAACCATATATCAGGCACACGTAATATTTTGATTATTGCTTTTTAAATCAAAAGATATGATTTTAATCATTTGTAAAATTTATGAAATGTGTTTTTTGATTACATAGAGACAAATTTTTTTATGTAACAAAACCCCTTTTTACGATAAAAACTAATTAATTCTTAACAATTCGATCAATTTGGCTTGGATAGAAATAGGTTTTAATATTATTCAATTTGTCCAAGAGATTTTGAGACTTATTAGAGAATGTCTTAAACACAGTTTATAGATTTTGAAACTTACATGATCAGTAAAGAAAGAATTATCCATATAATATAAATGAATCTTTCCATATAACATAATAAAACCTTCCATTAAATTGTTGAAGAACTCATTCTGAAAATAAAATTAGTTTAAACTTATTATTGAAAACTGAGATATTTGACTAGAAATGTAGTAAAACGTACTGAATGCTCCTGAACTTCAAGGTCGTAACGTTGGCATAGTGTGGTTAATCCTTGAATTAATAAATTATTATGTCTTTCGTCTGGGACATCAAGAGATGCTTTTTGTAATGAATTTTCTTCTAACATTTCTCCAACACTAAAATGTAAAAATTTTATTATAAATATGCGTTTGTGTATATATATGCATATGTAATTTATTTTTGATATTTACAACTCGTCTTTTTTTATTAAATGGGCCGATTTCCGTGCTTGATACAGTTTGGTTAAAGAGGAGCGTAATAAAAGTAACAATAAATCAAAGACAACATATTCAGTTAAAGAAACAATAGAAAAATGCTCAATAATGAAGGACTGTAAACTAAAATCCGTTATAATATTTCTCCTGACTAATATTTCTAAAACGGTCGTTAATCTGCACATAGTAAAAATTATGCTAAAAAACCTACCTTTTTGGACAATTTTTCCAGCAATTATAAGCGGTATTTAAAATGACTTTATTGTAATTCTCAGTTTCATCTGACTCATATTGTAATTTAAATTGAAGGAAAATATCATGGTATAACTCAATAACACGGTAAAAATGGTATATCGATTTACTACCATGGCCCAAAAATACCTTGGTAGTTAACTGTAGTAAATCATTCAGCAACCAATTTTCACTGCTTTGATCAAATTTATAGCTATACTGTGTGATCTCAGAAAGAACAGCGTCAAAATTTTCACTCTCTTCCGTTTCAGGTTTTTCAATAAAAGTATCCTCCCCCTCCAAATCAACATCAGGTTTTATAAAGTTATTTAATCTTAAGTATATTTCTGTTGAAAATCATAATACAATAATAAAAAACAATACTATTATTTTTAATAAACACGTATATCTACACATATAAGTAAATTACTACTGTTAAATGTAACAGAATGATTTGGATTATATTATTGATAAAGGTATTATTTTAATATTATTATACTAGTAATATTAATTATAATAGTAATAATAATCATAAATACCTGGATTTGTCAATTTTTCGAAAAAGGAGTTTTCAGGTAACTCTGATAATCTTTTGTTTTTTGCTAAAACTGAAAAAATTACAGTACTAATTATATGTTTTGCAGCTCTTTTTTGAGTTTCAGATCTTAGCTTGGATACTATTAAACGTCGCAAAAATACATATTCTAATGGGTAAATAGGAGGTTTTCTTAGTTGTTCTAAAGTTAGTTCTTGTTCACTTTGTTGACTGTTCTCATCATTCCGCTTATTTTCATCGTCAATTTTTTCTATTGTGTTGAGACATTGATTTAACTGCATTTGATAATCACTTATTAAATTATTCAGGGAACAATCAATTTGTATTTTAGAGCTTGGAATTAAACCACGAGACCATTCAGAATACAAATCAATCTCTGCTTCACTCAAATACATATAATGAGATAGTTTTTGAAACATTAAGCGTAGGAAGTATTCCAACTTCATATGATTACCAACATTATAATTGAAATTGTCTAGTATTGTATTGAAGCACACTATGGGACTTTTTTGGCAACTTATCCAGTAACTCATAAATGTACTCAATTTATCAATTACTTGTATGTCCAGGTAATCACAGAGATCACTTAACCTACGAATTGCTATATTTATGAAGCTAATTAACGTAGATTGCAGATTTGTCATTTTTTCAAGCAATAAACAGTAAAACTTCGGGTACTCGGCAGAATAAGGTATGATCAACATTTCATTTAAAAGGATCTCTACCAATATTAAATCAAACTGGTCATGTTGTATATTGATTTTTAATAGAGCCGTAGAACACAGATCTATAGAATGTCTGAAAGCGTGTAAAGTAGACAAAATTTCTTCTTCAACTTGCCAATAGTCATGTTCTAACAAGGGTAATACACCTGGCAATTGCTGTCTTATTATTTCATCCGAAAATAGTTTAACGTGATAATGTTGATAGACTGCATTTCTTCCTACAGAAACATTTTCTAATGTTTCTTTCGGAGCTCCTGAAGCTTCTCCTGTTAAATAAATGTGTCTTTGAAACATAAGTTGTTTATCTATGCCATCTATCAAAGAGTAGACAGATCCAATTGAGATTAAACGTAAATGGTGTTGAACTGCGTGAGGCTGTTCATCTAGTAAAGATACAAGCTGTTCATGGTGATAAACATGGAAATTAAACCTCGCTTTCCATTGAATTTTACTTAAAGCTTTAATTGCAGAGAGACACTTTTGTAACGAACAATTTTTGGTTATATACATATCGTCATCTAAATTTGTTAAAGGGCAGATTGTTAATTCATCATATATTGACTTGTTGGACAATACTTTCTTTAATTGACTTACACTGTCGAATTCATCATTAATTACGTTTAAATCATCTTCATTTGCAAATTTATCTAAACTTTCTTCATCAACAAGAGAAAATACTATAATTCTCAACAGTTTAAAACTATCGTTTGCTGTGAGCATATCAAAAAACTTAGGGTGCTGTATTTTGGGTAATACTCTCAAAATATTATACAGCATGAATTTGGTATGATACACATTTTGACACGTCAAAATCAATTCTAATAGCTGCTGTATTAAAAAGAGTAAGCTAGACAAATCAATTATATTCAAATTTACTAATTCGCAGAAAAACTGTATTCCTAAACCAGCTTCCATCCATTGTCCATTTAATAATAATCGTTCTATTTTATTATGAATGGAATTTATTATAAAATAAGACGTCGTATGAGCGAGCCACCAACTTTTCTTTGTTTTTCTGATCTTACGTAAATTAACGTCATCTATACTTTCCAAAAAACTTTTTGTTTTCAGAGAGTTCAAGTCTGCTAAGCTTATGTTTCCAGGTAATGCGGATTTGCGAAAATGCCAGATGGCTATCATAGTAGCAAAAATATTGGGAGCTATAGGTAACCTTAATACTAATCTTTCAATTACATTAGATATACTTTTTAAATTACTAGACAACATTTGATCAATTTCTAATGGTAATTCAAAAATGGGCGGTTGTAGAACATCAAATGCAGCGGGATCTGTATCACTATATTCAATAGATATTTCGTATATTCTTGAAGCCATACTATTAATATGATGCCCCAAATTTTGCACTTGACTACATAATTGTAAGAAGTCATTTAATAAATATTTCTCGTTAATATATATTAATGTTCGATCCCGATGTTTGGGTGCATAATTATGAGATGTATAAGATGAACTGGAATACTTTTGATTGGAAGCCATAGCTGCTTCATTATCTCGTTTAGTTTCTTCTTTGATAAATCGATCTTTTGAGAAAGCGTAACTTTCGGAGACTCTAACCTTTCTTGACTTATCATGCCGATAATTGTAGTCATCATAATATTTATGTTTATCCTCGTATTTGATACGTTCACTATGTCTTCTGTCACTTCTTTTTTTTTCTGGAATATTTAGAGGATGCTCAGTTTTAACAAAATTATTGTCAGACATCCCTTCACTGATTCAATCAAAGATACATGTGAGCTAGTGTAAAAACAAAAGAGGCTATAGAGATATCAAAAATATGTAAAAATTAATGATTTATCTGACTTGCCAAGATAAATGCTGGTCCAGAAGGTAAATAGTTTTTTTAATTGTTATACTCAATATATTAAGATTGTGTGCTTATAAAGCAAATCTTAACATAATTATTATTTACCATAATAATTTTTTTACTCTATAAAAAGTTTTTTTAAGAAGGACAGTCATTTATACCATCAAACTCAAGCCTTCGGCAACATTTAAAATCAACTAATTAATTTTAAAAATAAATTTTTCAATTTAAATTCACAATAAAGCTCCAAATAAAAAATTCTTATAAAAAAAAAAAACTTATACTAGAAAAAAATTTGACTTACAGTTTTTTACAAATGTTTATTTGACTGAACTCTTACATATTACTTGAGAAGATAAAGTAATTTAAATATGACTAACTAATCACTTTCTAATACAAATTTTAAAAGGTTTTCAAATACACTGTAAATGCAATCGATAATAAAACAGCTTAAAATTTAGCTGAAATGCCAGACCGCCACATAAAACGTAATCTGTAATTTATCATTATAAAAATATAATGTAATACGTTTAAATTTAAGAATTTCATTAAATAATAAAAATGTCTGACTTCAGCAGGAATAGGCACGTTTAATTGCCTATGAGCTATTTGTAATATATTTTGATGGCAGTTTTATATCAAGAAAAAATCATTTTAACAGTTTTCATTTTTTCTTTGGCGGTACTTGGTTGTCTTTGTCCTTTTTTCATAACTCGACATTTTTCAACAATAGCTGATAGATGCATTGCACTAATCACAAGTTTCGCAGGAAGTGTCTGTTTTACAATAGGAATGTTTTTATTTCAAGAGGGTCTTGAGCAAGTCACTGAGTTATGGGATACTCAAACAGCAAAAATTGTTGTTATTTCAAGTGTTGTTGCAACATATTATTTATTATTTTGTAAGTTATAATGAATATATTGGGTTTAAAATGATATTAAATGATTTATCTTTTATAAGGTATTGATCTTATTGGAAAGTTTTATGGTAAAGAACACAATAATCTATTGAATGATGGCTGTGGAGCACATGAATTAAGTAAACCATTATTGACTAGTAAAGATACGCTGGGTAAAACTTCCGAGCATCCACATCATCACACATGTCAAACAGTTGACGTTACTGCTCAAAATTGTCTAACAAAATCGTTAGGAGTTTCCAAAAATGAAGTTATAGGTAAAATATATTCGATTCTGTTGAATAAATATATATTCAAACTTATATTGTTTATTTATTCATCAAAATAATCAATTTTTAGACGAGCATCATGACACTTGTGGAAACAGAGATTGCGAAGCTTATTGTTGCGAAAGCGATGAAGAACAACATATCGAAGTTTGTGTAAAGAACCCGGAAGCATGTCCTCACCCAAACGGACTTCATCCTCCCGAAATAACTCAAGCCAGTAATTCTCTAAATAGATTGTTCAAACTTCCCTTTCAAAACCCCTTATCTATTCACAGATGCTCATACAGAAATGATTCAAACGAAAAATCGAATATAGATTTCAAAATAGACTCAAAAAAAATGACAGATAGATTAGTATCTGCTCTTTTTTTTTTATGTTTCTCAATCCACAGGTATAGAATTATGTAAACTTTAATTGTAGTATATAATCAAATTACGTTCTTAATACTTTTTTAGTGTAATAGAGGGTATTGGCTTAGGATCTACTAAATATACAACAAAGTTTGGTTTGGGTATTGCTCTACATAAAGGACTTGCTGGATTTGCAATTGGTAAGTTACTTAATGAAACTATCTTGGAGCAGGAGCATCATTGATTCACGCCAAACTTCCAATACTACGTAAGCCATAGGAAAACATATTTTTTGAAAGGATTTTTATTTGCTGTCTTGACCTTTTCTTTGATGACTCCAGTCGGTAATATTACAATGATTGTTCTACATTTTAAGGTGTTCTTATTGGAGCTTTAGCAACGTCACTGGATAGCAAACACTTGCTTACAGGCATATTCACAAGTATTTCAGCTGCAACGTTTTTGTATATTTCTGTGAATGGAATGATTGCACGAGCTTTTATGAGGCAACAAGTAATGTCAAATACCAAACTTTAACATGAATTCAGGACTATATTGCAAAAGTGGCATTTGGCTTGCTGGGTGTTATAATAGTTCTCATATCAGAGGTAGTTCATCACTGATACATTTTGATAAATTTTTGGCGATCGATAAACTTAAAGGTCTTTTTTGGAAGGAAAATTATTATCAGGTTACAACTCAAACTTTTTGATACTTTACTGAAGAAAGATTATGTGTTTAAATATATCTTGTTCATTATTTTTTCATAACAAAAAAAATTTATTCAATTTTATGCTACTTCATAAATATTTATCACCTTAAATAATATATTGAAAATTTTGTTTATTTTGGTTTTTTATTTATTTTTTACCTTCGACTTAATTCTAAGAAATTTTCGTAATTAATAATATATAATGTTTAGCACAAGAAAAGGAACTAAAGCTCCATCAAATTTTGGAATTCATTGTTTTAAGCCTCTATCAGAATCAATTCGTCCAGATGAATTTAGCCAAACTTTACAACGTCAAAAAGAATTACGTCAGAAATCTATGAGGCAATCATATGCCGCAATCAAAATACAGAAATTATTTCGGTCTTTTCAATTACGCAAAAAATTCAAACAGCAGTGCAATAATTTGCTCCTCGATTTTATAAGATACGACAAAGGAAACATCGACGCTAAAACATTACTATATGTTCTCAAACTGTTTAATATATCCGAAACATATCGTGAATGGAGACTGAAATATTATAAAAATTTTTACAATAAGAATGTAAACAGTTACGCTTATTTTAATAACTCTATATTGAGTCATAAAACACCAAATTCTAAAGATAATCTTGTGTCTGCCTATTACGATCTTGATTATATATTAAAAAATAAAATCTTATCTATCAGTAATCTGAATGTTGCGTTATATTGCTTATCTCTTTTACAAAGCACATATTTTGTTGACTCAAAAAATGATATATTTTTTTTCCAATCAATTTTGCCCATAGCACAATTTTTTTCAATATTATGGGAGCATTTGTTGAGTTGTACATACCAAAATAAAAAACTTCCAACAGAATTTATACTAAAACTATTGACTGCAACACCCATTTTTCTTCAATACACATCACACAATGTGTTCAAACTATTGTGCAATTCAAACTGTGTAAGAAGCCTTATATGGCTCTATGATTCAAATTTTGTGGAGCAAAAACACATTGCAGATTTCATCAAAAATATATTTAGTATACATTCGAGCTCTGATGTATGGAAATTTCGTTTACTTGCAAGACTTCTGTGCTCGTCTTTCATTCAAACTAATATTAACCTCCTTCTTTTAGACATTTTAAATAATCATTTACTAGAGAATAGATCAGACTTCATTTCTAGATATCTTTTAATACTAGAGAACTTCAGAATATTTCACATACCCCTAGAAGAATTATTATCTTGGTCAGATTACGATTTGTTACAACTAGCTTATGACTTCTTAGACAATTTTATGAAGACACAAAATAGAATAATTGGAAATCAAGAAAAAAATTTGGAATTAACCTTTCCGAACCGTATTTATGTTATAAATCTTGCTGAAAAGCTGCTAAATTTTTGTTTTACAAAAGATTTGAAGCTTACTCCGAATTTTATTGAATCAACTATCAATGTTTGCGAATATATAATAAATCAGCCAAATACCAAATACAACGAGTCATACCAGCGAAAGTTTACAGAAGAATTAAAACAATTATATCATTTATTATTAAACCCAGAAATGCTCGAAATGAAAAAAATACTTGATTACTCAGACGTGCAAATACCAGTCCTATGCAGACTTTACTTTCCTGTAAAACACTATGCAGAAAAACCTTGGATCCATTCATTACTACTAGACGATAAACTACATGATGAAAATTCTGATACTCATGTATTTCTTACTGAATTGAGTTGTATCAATAATTCAATTCATACTGATATTGTACCAGTTGCACTTTTCAATGACAAACATTTGAAAGCATTTCCAGACGTAGGAATTCTTTTACAATTTTTGAATAAGAAAATTCTGAAAAACATGCAAGACAAAATTCCTCAAGAACATTTAAATGGAGATCACATACAGTTTTTGTTGGAACCTAACTTTTTACCCTCAACGGATTACGAATTATTTACAATTTTGCAGGATATACTGGCCTTGATTCATTTACTAGACATAAAATTGAATGCAGTAATTAAATCCCCAAATGTCTCATTATATTATGGTTTAGATGGCGATTGATGTTAAAAACCGAGAAACAAAAAAGTTTAATCTCAAATCTTTAAATTTATTCGCTATTGATTCATTAGACGATGAATGCTTAGTTGTCCTTATACTAAATATTACTAAGTATCTTTTAAGGGTAATAATTTTACAGTATACTATAATTTCTTGAATCAATTTTTATAGTAATAATTTGTTAATTTTAGAATTTGAAAGTACTTCCAAGTGGCTCTTATTTAAACGTTGACATTTTGATCAAGTTTATAAAACATTTCTTTGCTCGATTAAGAAACATTTTAATTAACTATCCGAAAATGCTCGACAGTGAAAACCATTATTTATTTGAGAAACTATTTGTAAGAATTTCTATATATTATTTAAATTTAAGAATTCCAGTGAAGAAGTTATGTATTTTATCAAAGTTCTGAGGGGACCGAACGCCTTTTTAATCTCAAAAAACAATGCATTGTCTCAAGTCTTTGATACGAAAACAAATTCTTATAAAACCCTTTCTCTATTAATTCATTTTTTGCCTCAATCTATCGAATTAAGTCATCGATTCATGCTATTTGATTTGATGCTCACAACTTATGATAGACTATCTAATAAACCACTCAAGTATTTATCGATAGAGAAAATTTGAGTAATCAATTATGTGTACTTATATTTTTTAGTTGATAGTATCCTGAATGAAAGCTTAGGTAATTTTTTTTTTAGTTCAAAAGACTAACTTTATTAGACTGGCATTCCCGATTCGCTGTGTCGTTTAAATCATCTTTTGCCAAAGTAGAGCCTGGTGTAGACGCGGGAGGGCCTTTTCGAGAATTTATGGTTTGTCACTATGAATTTTGATCATTAGTATTCTATTATAATTGACTTTCTATATTGCAGGACTTATTGTCATGTGCATTGTTCGACCCTAAATATAAATTATTTAAGATGCTTTCTAATAACACCTGCATACCAAATCCAAATGCATTTGCAATTCATGGCCACAATAAAGCTATTAAATTGTTTAAACTGACTGGAGTGATTATTGGAAAAGTATTTTACACATATATACTCAAGTTGTAGGCTATACAAGAAGGTTTGGTGCTACAACCTGTTTTAAATCGATGTTGCTACAATTTACTCTTATCAAGAAAAAACACTGTATATATTATACCCTCAATCTATATTTCAATTAGATATCTGAACTAGCTTATTTGGATCTTGAGCTATATAATAATTTAAATAAATTAAAAAATCAAGTAACAAACGGAATAACATAATTATATAATAGGGATGCAATTTAGATGATTTAAATTTAGTTTTTTCAATAACTGTACAAACACCATCCAAAATTGAAGAGGTAAATATAAAAACGTTTTGAAGCTTAAAATTTCACTGAAAAAATTATTTAGGTTGATTTAATCCCCAACGGGAGCTCAATTAGCGTAACCAAGTATTAATTTGAATTACTATATTGATTACAAAGGGAAAATTTAAATGAATACATTGATAAAATGTCCGACTATTACACAAATCAGCAATTTGCAAAAGAAATTCAGTACATAAAGTCTGGTTTAGCTTATTTCAATTATGACGGTTTCACAATATTTGAAAGCTGGGAGCTTAGCGAGCTTATAAGTGGATCCAGGATGACAATAGATATTGAAGATCTATTTAAAAATATGATATATGGACCAGGTTACGAAGTGAACAGTCAAACTATATGTGATCTCAAAGATATACTGGTATAAGTTGCATATTCTATATGTCCATTGTAGATAAACTTTTCGTATGAATTGAAACAAAAGTTTTTGTGTTTTGTAACAGGGAATTCCAGACCACCATTTTTGGTAATTAAAAACCTATCACTTTCAGTAGTTTATGTATTAATATTTTTACTTTGGTATTATCTTAGGGATTTTCCATGCTCGAACCACCCTTCAAAATTGTTTGTCAAGGATGCGAACATTTACTTCCTTCAGCGGCTACGTGTAATAATCAACTGAATTTACCTGATTACAAAAATTACGATGCTTTGAAATCTAAACTTTTGATATCTATAGAACATTGTACGGGTTTTTTTTTAATTTAAATGAGTTTTATACATATTATATGATCCAAACTATTTTTCAAAAAAACAGGTCTAATATAAAGGTTTTTTTTTATGAAAAGCAAAATTAAATTATGCGACCGTTCAAATGAATTTTTTAAATTAGCAAAATTCCAGTATCTTGATAATGAACCTAAAATACAAATAGATAGGTTTCTATCTTATGCTTTAAAGCTGGTATGTATTTTTGCTTATTATTTAGTACACATTTTACATAAATTTAGCACACAAAGTATAATAATCTAGTTCATAATAAAATGTATCAAAGGCTGAGCGTTTGGATATAGTTGAATCGGAGCTCAGAAAATACTATGTTAACGTCAATTCTCTTACAAATTTTTTAAACTCATATACACTGACAGTAGAATCAAAACAAGATGAATTTATTCGGTAATTTATCTGAAAGCTTTTTATTATAGAACTGTAGTAACGAACTTGCAGACTTGAAAACTGCAATAAAAAAAATAGAAAACAAAATCTCCAAATCTGAAAAAAACTTATTAGAACATAGAAAAGCTATATTAGAATTTTTGAGTCAACGTTTTCTCGTAGTAGCGGACGTCAGTGATAATAGATTTATTTTATATTTCACATAGTTTTTCCAAAAATCCAAACTAGAAGTAATTAAACGTGTGGAAATATTGAGCAGGTAGCTAAAATGTTTAATGAAAGCAATAATTCGATTATGAATAATTAATTTTTATAAATTCATTTTAAATTAGTATACTAATACCAACAGTATTTGATTCTCTTCCTGTTCTTTATGCAAAACAAAATCCTCCGATGGGAGCAGGTAAAAAAAAAAATTAATTTTCATTTTAGATCCTGGATATTTTAGCTTTTTGAGTACATATTGGAAACATATATGGGAGACTCAAAATTTTGACATTAAAATTTCTAAAAAAGAAAACCCACCATTAAAAACTGCTGTTTCTTTTAATGAAGATATTGATAATCAAAATGGTCTCCCTGATGAAATCACTGATCATATTCAACAAGAAAAAAATATATTGATGCTGAAGCATAAAGAGCATCTTGCTCAAGATCTTCCTATGAAGTAGAAATGAATGGTTTCTTATTTTTAAGCATAGACAACTATTTCGAAACTACACAACGGTAAAAGTATTATTGGACACTTTCTCTAATGAAGTCCTTACACAAAATGAGACCTGTGAACAAAGTATATATTTAATTAATCTAATCAATTTTTAAATTAGTACATGCTTCATTGGAAGACAGTTTAGTAAACATAGTTGAAGCTTCTGGAACATTAAAGAAAATTAAAAATAATAAATCGTAATAGTTTTATTTTTTCAAAAATGCAATTTTAGATATCGTTTTTATATAATGATTTGGTATTTCGGTGCAGCTATTTTTATGTTGATACTAGATTTTATAACATCTTCTTCAGCGCTATAAATAATAACTTTATAGTTTAATAAGCACCTAGTGCAATTTACTGATTTCAAATGATATCATTTTGCAGTTTATTTCATATAAGCTTGACTTTTGATACAGTGTCATTCATCAAAAGTAGAACTTTGCGTTATGATAAAAACACAAACGACATTCATTCACTGAATTCATCAAATTTTTGATTATTAGCATCATCCGTAAGAGCGACTCCAGGTTCGATATCTAAATGCTCCGCTTCAAGTTGATTTGGTTTTTCATCGTAAAATTCTAAAGCATGATCAGATTTTCGCACAAGATGAATGTTTTGGTATGAGCCGCTTTTAGTTCGACTCAATTTAGACACTGCTCTCTTTTTACGTGACATGTCGGCAGCTTTTCCACCACCTTCGAAATCAACATGATTTTGCGCATATTCATCTGGATCATGTGATGGTTGAAAAAAATTAGGTGGAACATAAGAAAATTCAACGCCTAATAGAAATACAGTAATATTATAGTATGTTTTTACCAGGTGCATGTTGTAAACGAGAAAGATTTTCGAGAACTCTTGTACGTATAGAGTCCAAATGTTCTTTAGAGTTTAAATTAGTTTGATGAGGGACCGGTAGATGCAGCAAATACTCTGGACCGTAATAATCATAATAGTCATTGAATGGAAGAGTATTTGGAACATTTTGTTTAAGAATAACGGCAGTTTCATACGCCCATGTACGAGCGACATTTCGAATAGTATAACCTCCACCTCCCAAAATAAGTAGAGGAATGTTAAATGACTGTACATGAGCAACGCATTCTGCGTGACCTTTTATACTCAAAGAAAATTTTCCTAAACGATCACCATAGACTGAATCAGCACCACATTGCATTACAATTGCACTAGGACGATAAACTTCAACAGCTTTGGATATGATTGGTTTGAACAAATCTAAAAATTGTTGATCTTGAATTCCGTCATTTAAAGGAATATTTACTGCGTAATACTTGCCACTTGCAGTACCAACGTCAGTTATATCTCCTGTACCCGGAAAAAAATCCCCAAACTTATGAAATGATACCGTCATTACTCTATGCGTAGTATAAAAGGCTTCTTCAACACCATCTCCATGGTGAATATCAATATCTATATACATTACGCGCGGATGATACTTTAATAATTCCAATATAGATAATACAATATCCTAATTTAGTTTGATGAATGTTTTGAACAATTTCATACATTTATATAGCAAAATCCGGATGCTTCAGCTCTTTTAGCGTGATGTAAGCCTCCAGACCAGTTTATACATATATCGGCTTTCCCAGTATTCAATCTAGCTGCAGCATCTATCGAAGCTCCAGCACAAGATTGCTTGATAAAAAAAACAAATTTATCAATAAAACGTAGATTATTTCAATAACAGCATTAATAACAGCGTAATATTTATATCACTAATTTTATCTCAAAATTTAATTATTCTTAATATATATATGTATATATATATATATATATATAATCCTATCTGAACTATAAATACCTGAAACTCAAAAAGCCCGGGGAAAATAGGACAATCAGTTTGATCACCAACGTTGAAACGTTTTGTATGGCTTAAGAACTCTCTAGCATTTTCAGCTGTTACTACTGACAGAAAATTAACGTAATCGGTATCGTGAAAATAAGAAATCTCCGTTTCAGAAGCTCGGTGTGGTTTTATAACCTAAAAACAATTTGTCACTTTATTGAATTTATACGATCTAATTCAAATTTTTTAAACTAATGATAGACTCAAATACATATGTGCTTATAAATCGCTTTGAGAAAATAAATCGATTCTCCTTTAATTACATTAGAATTAAACATACATCCATAAGCCGGTAAAGCTCATAACCCTTCAACAAAGCGTGCGTCATGCGTACGCGTTGTGGTTTCATAGGATGCCCTGGTCCGTAGTAATAACTTCCGACTTCAGGATCGTAAAAATAAGCAGTTGTCAGTTTATTTTCACATATTGGAGAAAAACTATTTTCCTTCATCTATGCAATAGCGATCGTTAATATTCCTATATACAGTTCATATGTAGTCCTGATCCAGAATTGTAGCGTATCTTTTATTATTAAATACCAATCAGTATTTTATTTGTATAATTAATATCTTAATAAAACAATTTTCGCTTATGATAGTTATATATCAATTTATAATAATAATTTATAATCACATCGCTCAGTTGTCAGTAATAAAGGTATTTGAAGATTTCATGGGTAAATTTGTATGCTTCAGAAACTTTAATGCACATTTCCCTGAAAATAAAATATCATAAATTTTTTTAATAATTGTTCTTATATGCACTTTTGAGCTGTTATTATTACAAGATAAACAAATAAATTTTTTCAGTTTGTTGTCGATCTCATCTTCTAATGTCATGATACTGTTTATAATGTTTGTTGCACAAATATTCGTATCCTAATAAATATCATATATTATCAATACTGTACTAAAGATAGTATAACTTCAGTTTTTAACTCTGGCTCTCTAAATCGAGCCATAGAATTTCCGTCCTCATTGTAATGTAATGTTACGTTTATGGATCCCTTCAATTTGAAACATTATTTTACCAGCTTATGAAGAAAATTACCTGTAAGTCTGTTTTGAAACTTTCCGTATATTGATTAGGAATATTTATAAACCATTCTGATATCCAAGAACCAATTCTATAACTATTTATTTTCAGCTCTTCTGAGATAAAAATAATTTTGTATTTTTTGGTAAGGTCTTCGTCTACTTTACTTAAAAATCAATATGCTGTAATACCATAAGTGCACGTAACAGCTATAGCTGTGTTTTCTGTTTCTGTTTCGTATTTCTGAAAAATGCTCCGTAACTTATATTCAATTTCACATCTTAAAGAATCTGCTAACATTTTTCGGTCATCATCATTTAGCTCTTTATCTACTATTGAATACTTTTCAATCTATAAATTTGAAACTGTACAATGAAATACCTGGTTGCTAAGTTTATACTCTAAAAGACATTTTAACTCAGGAATTAAAAACAGTTTTCGACTATTGCTTCGTTCTAGATGGGGCAATAGTGGACTCTATCAACTTTTTTTTCTTTGTTTAATCAATATTTACAGGTTTTGAGAGTTTCAGAACGCTGTTTTTATTATCAATAATTTGATTGATTGCAAGCAAACTGATATAATTATTGAAATTTTCTACTGAATCGAAGTCCTTTTCAGACAGGATTTGTTCACAAAATTCACTTCGAAGTACTAGTGTGCAGATAAATTTATTTAATCACACCTTCAAGCATATGAAGTAAAAGCTGAGGGTCACTCAAGCTCATTAATTTACATAATGTCTTTGTCTTTTTTTCAGATAAATAACTCAAATCAACTAACATTTGCGCATTAAATAAAAGTAAAAAAAAAAAAAAAAAAAAAGTATAAATAATACTATTCAACCAGATTCTGCATATATATTTATACTACATACAAACTTAAAAACCTAATTTAATTATTATAAATAATTTTTTTTTCAAAAATAGCAAGTTTTTGAAATGGTATAACAACGAAACAAAAACATCATGCATATTGTTCTGTAAATAGGCAACAAATAAAGTAATTTTTCGTTTATATTCAAATATATAAAAAAACAAGTAACATAAAACTCAATTTTTTGAACTATATTGAAAGTGCGTATTTGAAAATGAAAAATTACAATGAGAGTAAAACTGTATCTAAGAATTTTAAAAACGTTGTTCGGTATTTCCCAAACTGAGAGTTTGAACGTTTTTTTTTAATTTATAGTAATTTCAGCCCAAAAAAGGTTTATTCCTCAATAGTAATTAACTAAAATAAAAATACGCTTCTGTTTTATTGCTTGAAGTCGGAAGTTGAGAATAAGTATTTGGTCGATTTAACTAGGCATCTGAACCTGAACATTAAAGTTAACCTTGTGTAATCCAAAATGTTGTCAAACAATGATCGTCAAAGACGTTCAAGTTCAGTTAAGCTTTTGCTAGAAGAAAATGGAACAATTACTACTGAAAAAAAAGTGAAGCCTTCAAATATTTTAACTAGTTTGATTCCATCATGGGAAACGATCATTATAATATTCGGTATTTATATTTTCTTTATACCGTTCGGATATTACCAAGAACATTTGTATAAATTTAAGTCTGGAGACGATGTTTTTTATTATCCCGTATTTTTCACTCTTACTTTGCTAAGCTCAAATACATTTACTGCATGGATTATACTTTATTTCCGGCATAGAAATGTAAAATTTGAAAATTTTAATATATTTAACAAAAAACGTAAAGCATCTATAAAAACGGACGAAAGTGATCAACTTGATAAAGAAACAAGTGTTATATCGAAATCAGATTCCACAGAAATTGAAGATTCGAATCATTTTTTCAAAATATATGTTTCTGGGCTAAATTACAGTATATTGAGGGAAATATATTATATAGCATTTACTTACTCTTTATCTATAATTTCAACTAGCGTAGCTTTAAATCACGTGAACTATCCCACACAAGTATTATTGAAATCAGCAAAAACAGTTCCCGTTATTCTAGGATGTCGCTTATTTTTCAAAAAAAAATTTTACATATTTGATTACCTTACCGTTATTTTAGTTACTATTTCTTTGGTTATATTTAATTTGCAAAACTCACACAGTTCATCTAAAAATACAACGCCTATTGGAATAATTTTACTATGTATATCTTTACTGTGTGATTCAATAACTGGTCCTCGTCAAGATAGAATGAATCAACAGCATAAATTATCTTCGATTCATGTCATGTTTCTAGTAAATGGTTTTGCTGTTTTACTTGTTTTTATCGTCTGCCTCATATTTGAAAGCCCACATATGTCAACCGCCTTCTTAGTGAAGCATCCAATAGTTGCGTTTTACCTTCTAGCTGCATCTTTGACCCACTCTCTTGGTCAAACATTTATATTTTGGGCCCTTACAGCAAAAGGTTCTTTACAACTAACACTGATCACAACTACAAGAAAATGCTTTAGCGTTTTAGTTAGCGTTGTTGCATTCAACCATAAAGTCAACCTGACACAATGGATTTGCATATTTGTTGTGTTTATTGCACTTGGATTACAAAGTGCTATGAAAGAGATGAATAAAAATAATCCCAATGCTCTTAAAATATAACAAACTCAATTGTTTTTTATAAATCAGTTTATTCAGGATATATATAGTTATATATCTAAATAATTTCAGAAACAAATTCCTTTTATAATCAACTCCGATAAAATTTGTTTTAATATTTAAAAAAAAAAAAAATCCCAAAAAAATCATTTATTTTGCTATACCAAAATCTTTTTAAATTATTAAATGAGAGAATGATTTATCACTTTTTTTTATGCTGAGCATTTTTTTTTTAAATTTTTTATTAGCATTCATTAAATCATTAGTTTCTATTCACGCTTTAAATTCTATTCATTGATTCAAAAAGACGTTAAATTTCAAGATATTTGTATTGTATTCAATTAATGAGTGTTAATTCTTTAATTCAAGAAAATTTACAACTAATTCGGTATGACATGATAGAATACACAAGTTTTATTTTTGATAATGAATGTTTTTGTTCAATGTCAAACTACGACATTTTATTTTGGTCGCAAACAGTTCAAATTTCGATTTACTTGACGATGATCATGATAATCTGCTTACTCGCGAGCAAGTCATAATACTGTATCGATCTTTAGGTATTTTGAAAGTTTCATCAAATAACTATTAAAATGCATTTTTTTCTCAGGCCAAATTATTAGCAATAAAGATTTGGAGTTTATACTGAAAGGTATTATTTTTTGAAACTTCAAAAAAGAAAGGTTCTTTTAAAACCAAAACAGTCAAGGTGGAATCTTCGACAAAAGAAGAAGAAGGTAATGATATATAATAGGCTTAACATAAACACAACTTCATACAATTTGTCTGTATAATTTTTCTTGTCTTATAAGTAAATAGAAAGTATTTTAATTTAAATCAAAGTAAATAAAAATGATATTAGCGATTTAACAGTAACTTTTGTTCACTATAATGTAATGTTCTGTAGAAGAAACCAAAACTTTTGAAGGTAGTTCATATAAAAGAAGATCTAGCTTACAGTCATGGATTTTGAAGGGTTTTTAAAGTTTTTACAGAAAAATTACAAAAATCCTCCAGCATCGCTAATACTGATAGATGGCATGAGCTTATATGATCCCAAATTAACAGGTTAATATGTGTAATAATCAACCATTTTTTAGGTTATATAAGTTTCTCTGTACTACAAAAACTTCTCGAAACTCCGGAACACGAAAATTTGAATGAAGAAGAACTGGAAATCATATTAAACCTTGCAAGTTCATGCAGGCATATGAAGAATTCGTTATTAATCGATTATGTAGATTTTATACAAAAGTAAGTCTTAAAGTTGGACCAATAACACATGTTAAATATCACTTAGTTGCACAAATTTAAATTCTTATAAATTTAAAATATCAAATATAAATTACACAACTCAACTATTTGAAAAAAATTGTATTTCCTAGGCTTTTCCGTGAAAATAATATTTAAAATTTCTAATAAGCTTCACGGTCCAAATTTTTTTTATCATTTTTGGTTAAATGATTTACGAATGATGCGATAAATAGAGAAATCATATAAGTTAATGCAATTAAACCCAATGATCCACATACTCGTATAAATAAGTCATTTTCCATTGGAGAATCTGGCTTCCATGGAGGCACCTCAACGAAAGAAATCTGATAATTGAAATAAGAATATTTATTTTCTTTCCATTATAACTTTATAAAAATATAGAATAATAACTACTCAAACAATTTCATATTAACTCACCTCTGGTAATGTTTGAAAAACATTGAACCTTTTCAATAAAGTTCTTTCTCGAACATTTCTAGATTTAGAATATGTTTCCATAACTGAGCCCGTATATCCATCCACAAACTCAGTTGTGAATTTTTTCTGGGTAAGTGTATGGTGACAAAATCCAGCACGATTCATGTGAACAACGAAATCATCTGTATTCATTCTGCCAAATAAACTGCTTCCCGATCCAGAGCCACATGTTATATGTACAAGGGAACCGTCCTAAATACAGGTTGTTTTTTTCTATAAGTTTACTTCTATAACTCCTAATTCATTATCACTTCCTGATATGTAAGCATCTACTTTGTAAAATTTTAAAAGCTGTCTTAATGTATCTGATAAATATGTGTCTCCTTTTACACTTGCGGTAGACATAATTGATTTATCTCCGACGACAATTACCCAATCGTATATTTGTACTGCAGCTGCAATAGTGTTTTTTGTTGCATCCCAGTGCAATTTAGTGATGTTTGTATGGGGGAACGAATCAGATAATATATATGTATCAACAAAAACAAACCCAACGGAAGAATCTGTTGCTGTGTACGCGGTACTTGCTTCTATAATAAAAAAAAATACATGGATAATACAAAACTAATTATTTATAATTCATGCAAACACAATAATGATAAAATCATAAATAATCTAAAGAGAAAATGATTTCAATTATTATTTTAGTATAATTTATACATAATCCTAAATATAGAAAATAAAAATCGACTACGATATTCATTATCACAAACTAATTTTAAGAGTATATAAGTTCATATATTCGAAAAACTATATTAATTAATTAGCTGATATGAATTACCCGAAGAATCAGTAAAGTGCTGAGTGTAGTGATACCAAAAGTTGGGAATGGTCCATTGTGGGGCAACTACAAAATTTTCTTCTGTTCCTCTATCATAAGTTGAGTTGGTACGTAGTATTTGAGCTGTATAATTTCCTGACCAATCACTTTGACCCAAGACTGTAAAAAAAGGAAGATTTAATTCTGGCCCTTTATATGGATTTTCGAAATGTGTTTTCCACTCAGAGCTATTTAAAGATTCAACTCCATCTATAAAATTACTGCCAGGTGAAACAATGAAAGATATTTTGTTAGCTTTTGCCGTCGACTTCAAAACGTTTGCAACTGAGTATTGTGCTGAAGTACCAGTACCCCAGCTTCCTAAACTAGCAAAATGTAATTGGCAATTTGCTAGTGATAAAATAGATGCATAGAAGCTGAAATACTTCATTTAATTATTATGATTAAATAATTTATATATATAAAACTTATATGTGGCAGCCCACAAAAAAGCACGTCAAAAATGCACTAATTAAGTGATGATTGCAATAATACCCATATTAGAATAATTGCTTCAAATGTTTCATAAAAATGAGTAACTTAGTATATATTATAATATTACCTTTTCGAAAGAATTTTTAATGTTCCGTATTTCCTCAAATTTAATTTAACAATATTTTAGGTATTTCGCAAATTTTGATACACATTTTGTGTAACTTAAACTCTAGTATTACATTCCATCTACTCTGTTTCGTCAGCAGCGTTAACTTATTTTATTCACACATATTTATTTTCATTAATCCAAATTTAGTTCAATCGAACGTAGAAAAAGTTAAAAAACGAATTCTCATTTAAATTAAATAACCCTATTTTATAAAAAATATAAATTCGACCGATAAATTAGATTTTTAAATAATTTAATAAGTGCAATGGAATACAAAAGTCAACATATCTTTGCACCAAATAGTTTTGAAACCTATGCAGATCTCTTCAATTCTCTTTTAAAATCCAATTTAGATAACGTATTTCTGATTTTATATGAAAATTTAAAAAGTAATTTTGATATAATGTATGAATGCAGAGATGATATTTTGTCCAATCTAAAACAGATTCATGAACATCTTATATTCCCATCAATTGAAAATCAAAGTATAGTATTTTTAGATAAACAGTGCACGTGGTACTACGTTGCGTCTTACGGTTGGATTTTGTACAATTATTGCACATATGTTGATAACATTTCAAGCCTATACAACTATAAGTATTGTGAATTAGTGAGCGTATTGTGCAAATTACATTTTATTAACTATATAAACGAATCTATCAACTTAGTCTGTCAAAACTCACAAATCAAGCAACTTGATGAAGACTTGCAATGGATGATGATTGAGGATAAACCATATCCTGAATTGAGTATGAAAATAAGATTTATATATTCAAAATTCAGCATCAAATCAATTAGTTCCAATATCAATAGCTGCAAGTATTAAATAAAAATATAATGTGTATATATATATATATTTAGATTTTAATAAACAAGTTATCACTGTTTTATTATCCCAAATGTATAAAACGCTTTATGAAAACGCAGTTTTGATATACTCTGGTTCATCTGAATCTCAGTTTTTCATGTAATATGAATCTTTTATAATATATTTTATTAGATCATCTATGTTTATACGACAGCTGAAAATTACATTGCTTCAAAAAAAATTTATAATCAACAAAAGTCCCTATAGGAAACGCAACAACTATGAGTTTCATATTAATATAATACACGGTATTAGTGCTTTAAAAAAAATTGTTTCAGATGTCTTCAAACAATTTCTTTCGAATTTGGGCAAAAACGATTTGAAGTAAAATCATTATAAGATAATTTTATGCAGAAATCACAAGATTACATCAAACTTGTCATTTTATTACAATTTATGGACTTTCTTTAATCGACACTATTCATATACAGTAATCTCCAATTAAATATATTTTTTGAAGGTAAAAAAAAAAAGTACTGTAAACGAAGCTGATGCCGAAAATCTTTTGGTTTGTATAGGATTATTCGGTATCATAAACGATAAGTTAAATTGCGAAATTTATAAGAATATATCAAATTTCAGCCTGATTTACACTAACGCAAATCAATTTGAGCGATTTCAACTTCAAAATTATAGAAAGTTTAAGTGGTTTAAAGCTATAATCAATGGATTTCAAAATATGGATAAAAATCTTTACATAAATATTCCTATATTATCATTAAATGTAATACTTTCGACGCTAACTATCTGTATTTATAATTGTATGGAATCCATTAGTACTATTTTAATTAATTCAAGCAAAAAAGTTAATTACGGGCTGGAGCAGCCAATGTCTATTAATATTGATAAATATCTCAATTTTGAAACAAGAATCACATTACTTAAAAACGATATTCGAATGTTGGTGATTCACAAAAATAACTGCCAAAAGTTAGCACAAGTCATGAAACATATACAAAAAATTGTTTGTAAGAATTTATTTGATTCTTTTACAACTGCAAAATCGCTTTTATCAAATATATCCAAATTGACGATGTATGAACAGTTCAGCCGATTGATGGATATACAAATTGCTAAAAAAATTATTAACGCTAATTTTGATATTGGTAATTATAATTGGATTTCAACCGAGTCACGATGGGAAGATTATTTTCCTAATGTTATTGAATTTATCTTTTTGCTTGAACGCTTTATACAGTTTATGTGTTTGATAGAAGATACAGACTCATCATATTCTGGAATTTATAAAACATGTGGGACGTCAAATATTATAGAATCTATTCTTTTAAATGATAAATCTGGTTCATTATTAGATTATTTTATTAATCAAGGAAATAAAAAAATTAAAAGCTTCAAACAACTAGATTTTATGTTTATATGGCATTGTTTTATAATTCAATTAACAAGCATTTTGAATAATGGTTACTATCAAGTATCAGAAAATAAATCATCTAGTAATAACCTCAATTTTATTGATACAATACATCAATTTGTTGTAAAGCCATTGTATGTATTATGTAGACTAGATATTTTATTTTAGGGATTATGATCAAGAAGTTCACGCCATACTTGATAGGCTGCCTAAAATTTGGCTGCGTCAATTGAAAGGGGTTCTTTCAAAAATTAATATTTTTGTATTCAAATTTTTGGTGAGTGTTTGGAAAATTATTGTGTCAACAGACTGAAGTTTATCTAGCAACTTCAAGTCCTGCCGTAAATTTTCTAAAAAAAAAGATGTTGTCAAAAAAGAATTCAAGCGTTTCAGAATCTTTCGGTAAATAAGTTGCATAGTTGAAAGTTTTAATGATTAAGTAAATAGTCAATATTAAATTTTTGTCAAGATAATAGCTTATTTTTTTTTAATGTTGTAAAGGCTCAAAAAAAGACTCCGAGGAATTTCAAAGCAAATTATTTCGAACAAATTCTTTAAGCGATGTATTTAATGTATTTTTTTCTATACCTTCCAACACTATAAATGAGATAAAAAAAGGTATTGAAAAAATCTTTCAATAATAATTGTAGAGCGAATTTCACTTGATATTGTATCTTTGGTTTTGAGCAGTTGGGTTTCTGCATCATTTAATCTTGAAGCATCTAATACTCGATATGATTTGATTAATACAGCGATATTGAAGCTAGAATCTTTTAACTACGATATAAATAAAAAATCATTTTGGGGAAATACAATCGATTTAAATGTGTTACAATTTTGCTTACCATGTGCACAAGATTTGTGTAAGCAAAATATATTCAATCAATTTAACACACCCAACATAAATGAATGCTTTCCAGACAAATTGTCTTTTTTCAAAGTGGTTGATAAGTTTAATTCAGATTGTTATCTTTTTCTTCAAGCTTTAAACCATGAAGATTGGTATGCAAGTGAAATTTGTAAGCGTTCAAATACTTTCTCTGATAGTAGCGATAATGTCCTTGCAAAAACTTGTGACAATTGCAACGAATTAATAGAAACATGGATTCAACGAAAATGTAAATCTATTGTGTCATTCTATAGATTATTAAAAAAGGCATTTTCTTTAAGAATGCTCAATTTAATACGGCCATTCAATGATGAATTAATTGAACAAAATTTAGCGAATCATATCATATTTTTAGTATATCTGAAATTGTGGCTATGTCAGCCTTATCCGTTTTGTTTGAGTATACCCACTTCAACTTCTTTAAAAATAATGGGTTACACTGTATTTGAATTAAGTTCGTGCGGGGTCTCTTTAATTGAAATTTTAAAATCACGAGAGAGTATTTTAAATACGGCTAAGTACTCGATGCCTAATTTAAATGTTTTTTCAAGTTTTTCAAATGACGTTACCATTCCAAAAAATATTAGCATATTCAAGGAACAGAAATCAAGTTCAAACAGTGAAGAATTTTTAGGTTCTGGAGATTCGAATGATTCGGTAGCCACAATAAATAATTTCGTGATAAACTCTGATGTTGTCGCCGAAGAAAGCAACATGAAAACAAATGAAAATTATGATACTATTGACTGTTGCAATGAAGCAAATAGTATTGTAAACATTCTTGACCAAATGGGCGGTCTTATTAATGATGTATTAAAATCTCAATTATATATATCTATAGATCTAGTAAAGTCTTATATCTTAAGCTTGGTAGATATCCATTACCTATTGTCGAAGAACATAATAGGTGATGAAAATAGCTTTACATCTAATGATTCCAATAAAATTTTAAAAAATCGTTTAATTAATTTGAGTAATTGTCCAACACAGTTACAATCAGCAATATTGTCTATGCAAATGTGGCCAAAATCGGTTTTAATGTCAGATAATGAAATTCGATCAAATTTATGTGACATAAGTCAATACCGAAAAATTTATTCTTTCCAACGAATTTCCATGACACATCCTTATTTAAAAGATTGCAACAAACTTGAAAACATATTCAGCGACTCAGTTAAATCTTATGAGAAACAGTTCTCTAACAGAACTATTGAATTTTTGTGCGAAAGCGTATTAATACATGTAGAGCTCGCCATACCTATATTTTCCAACAAACAAACTAACACAAATTCAATTACAATAACAGTAAATTTACCCCAGTATCACATCATAAAGGGACTATACTCTCTTAAAAAAGTTTCTAATCAAGCAATATTAGAGCAGCTATTAGAAGAATATTTAGAGACATTACAACAAAACAAAAAAAAAACTGCTTCCTAAATGCATTAGGGATAACGTTTCATTATCGATATCAAATGACGAAATTGCAGATGTTCTGTATTTACTACATAATAAAAAAATTTTAATTTAACTGATAAATTATCAATTGAAATAACTGCTGTTACTTTAGACTAAAAAAGTTTATTTTTGACTGCATTGAAAGTTGTATTTTAAGAGATTATAAATAGTTAAACTTGTTAATTGTCTGGTCTCTTCCAGTTGGTGAATCAATATCAATAGAGCTATACATAATTTCATCAGCTTCAGCGGTATCGCATAAATACGGACTTTCCAGAGAGCCTTTAGTTTCTTTGACAAACGCAATAATAACTAATACTGTTATGAAGCAAGCTGTGCTGAATAGGTAAAATAAATTCTGATTTGACATATGTCCTGACAATGCTATAGTAAGTGCAGCTGTTGCCCAGTTTAAACCAGAGGCGTAACTGTTTGACGTTTTTCTGGATTCTTGTGGAAGCATTTCAACAATATATATAAATGTAATTGGACCATGAGAAAATCCAAAACAAATAATATATATTGTTAAAGCTGCAAATAAAGTTCTTGAAGATGCTTTATCGACAAAGGTGTACGATAAACCAGCAAGAATCAAAGCAATAGTTTCTCCAGTAACGCCAACCAGTAAAAGTGTTTTGCGTCCAATTTTATCCATAAAGCATTTAGCGATTAATGTTATAATTAAATTAGCAAGAGCTATAGCCATTGCCATATACAACGCAATGTTTTTGTTACATAGCTTACAAAACAATTGACTAGACGCAGATACAACTACATTTATACCCGAAAGCTGCTGACTTATTGCTAGGAAACAAGCAAGTATAAATAACTTTAGATGAAACCAATTTGTGAAAATTTGTACTATGTTCATATTCTGCGAATACATTGCGCATTTCATATTGAAAGCTTCCGAAAAATCTGTGAAAATTTCATCAGCTTCTTCAGAAGAATCTGCCATTTTTTCTATAACATCTCTTGCGCTCTCCCAATCTCTAAGTCTCATATAATAAAACGGTGAATGATATTTGGCGTGAATTATATACTGAATCAATCCCATTAAAGCGATTAATACTGAGATAGTGTTTTGCAATATCCAGCCACATCTAAAAAATATTTAGTTAAATATAGTTTACAGTATTTTAACATAATTTTCTGGTTTAAAAATGTTTAAACAATTTTATTTAATATCTAATTTTTTCTTACTTGTAATAAATAGGGGAAAGATTGCGAGATTCACAAACAGATAGTATAAGAGCATAAGACGTACTCACAAGTATTCCCGAACAAATTTTAATTTGATGAATTCTAAAAAAAAAAGAAAAGTTAAAATAATATATGCGTGTATTAATTGAATCAATAAAATTAATAACTTACATTCCGCGTGAACCCCTTAACTTTGGAAAGCACATTTCATTTATAATCATTGGAACTATTACACTTGTCGACCCTGTGGCTACACCCACAATAAAGCGACTTAAATAAATAAGAAAAAGTTTTCTGGGATCATCAAATATTATATTAACAAGGATACATTCTAATATTCCACCAAATATGAAACATAGAGCGGTGATTTTATAGGTGAAATTTAAGCTTTTCCGTGATGTTATTACACCAGACAGCAATGATCCAAGAAATGCACCACCAAATAAGGTAAATGTTAGTTTTGAAATTAATGAGGAGACATCTATCTCTGATTTATATAGAGTTAAAGCTATTTCTTCTAAAACTTTGCCATAGTACGCTCCAGTGGAATTGAAAAATGCTATATGATAACCAAACAGGAACGATAACGCTGTGGCACTATTTACGTAATTATCCGAAAATTTGGTCATGGAAATCTAAATTAAAAAACAAGCATGCAAATAACCACTTTAAGCTTCATAGTAACTTAATAGTTTATTAAGACAAGTTTTTTATTAAATTATCAATAAAAAATATTTTTACTTCTATATATTATATACATGACGTTCATGCACAAAATTCATTAGTCAAATAAATTTCAATGGGGCAACTATTTGATTAATGTTATATATATAACATATATTTAATTTGAGATGTTAAAATTATCTCTTTTAATGACAAGTATAGGGTTTCTAAGCATATACGATACCTTGTTTAAATATAATCAAAATTTAAGTGGTAAAAGAAACATGACTGATTTTAGCACCTTATAATTGCATGTAACCGATGTGTATTTAATTTATTTTTAGAAAATTGATTTAAGCATAGAAAAAACTTTTGAATTGAATTTCAAACTTAATTTATTATATGCATGATAGTAAATTACTATTTTAATTATATTTTTATTTTTTTTATTTGCGATTCATTAACAAAAAGATTTCAGGACGTTTAGGGGCTGGGTGGCAGTTTTGACTTAATGCGGGTATAAGCTTAAAAGTATTTCCGAAGAGGTTAAGTTACAAAATTTTACTTTTCTAGAAACTTTTTTTGAAACGTATAGAAAATCATTAAAATTTGAAGACAATTTTTTGTATAAACAATCTCTGATTGTTATTCAATAGATAAATCAGTTTACCTTAAAATATAAAGAAATAAAAATACAAGAGGCTTGCGAGAATATAGAAAAGCTAAATAAAGATACTTAATTTGTACTTTCCATCTAAAAGTACCAATTAACTAAAATACAAGACCTACAATGTGAAACTGTACTCTATTTTTTTTTTAATTAATGAATTAAGAATAATGATTCCACTGTACATGTCACATGACTTCAAGTCTGTCTCAAATTACAATCAAAATAATATACTTTTGAGCTCTGTCGGTTGATTGACGTAATGCTGATTAATCGTAAAAATTATTAATTTAAACCTTGTAGGTTTTTATAGAATTCATAAATTTTTTAGGGTTTTTTTCAGTGAATTTCCGCAACAGTAATATCTAATATTTATTATTATAATAATTACTCCTAATTTACTTGTTTCTGTAATTTTTTATTTTCAAACATTAAATATATTTGTTCTTTTCTCAATGAATACATTAAAAAGCTTAAATTTGAATTTGCACTTATTGGTTCTTCTTGATTTTGATCATCTTCATTCAAAGCAAAAGTGTAATGATACATTGTGTTTAAAGCATCCCTCAATAAACTGTACTCAATTGATGTGGGAAAACAGCTTATTAGTTTATACAATCCAATTCCTTTTTGCATATGCTATAATTTTTGGCATAAAAAATAAATTAATACTATTTTATGTACCCAGTGACACTAATACAAATCATTTTTTTATTTATACTTCATTATATGTCAATAATTTGTAATAACATTTATAATAATATTTTTTTTTTTTTTTGTGTAAATAATATACATAAAGTTATTTAAATAATGTCTGAATATTTAAAACTTTATATTATCCTTTTCAAACATAAAGAGTATATAATGGCATCAATTATTTTTAAAATACATAAATAATTTATTTCTTTGATATGTGAATTTCTTGTAATGTATAACAAATATTAAAAAACTGTGAACACTTACGCGTTATGTTTTTATGCATCAAAATAGAAGCTTTTATTTAATTTACCTTGAAAATTGTATAATCATCAGATACTGTATTCATTAGAGAAATTTGCTGTGTTTCACTGTTGAAATTTAAGATACATGTTGAACTGACTTAATTTGCATAGGTTTGTCTTGCAGTTCGGAAAAAGATTTTTGATAGGTAAGCTCATTGTCCGAAACGCTTTTATTTATGTTCATACCTGCTATGTTATCAAGCTCGCTAAATTTCATATATGGTTGAGCTTTTGTTATTGATCTCATTTTAAGAAAGTTTTCCAATTTTTCAGTCAGATTTTTAGTGAATTTAGTATTTTGCAACTAAAATTCTATTTTGTAAAATTCACAAATAGATAACGTTACCTTTTTTGGTTCCGAAATAATGTTGGTTTTTTTAATGAACTCATTAGAAATGAATCCTTTTTTTCGTAAAAGAAATGGTTGTTTTTGAACTTTAACAGGCTTTTGAAGATTTGGAAAATTAATCGTGCTTGTAAAATGTTCAAAGTCCTTTTGAGTTGGGATTTTGAATTCTTGCACCGGCGTTCTTCTATTCATTGAATTAAACACAATGTATATTGATGAAACTGTTAATATTGCATTAAGCTTGTTGTCTACTGCTATTAAAAAAAAATAAAAAAAAAAGATAATAAAGGCGTCCACATTAACCTAAAAATTTGACCGAGCTTAAAAAAAATTAAATTTTAATTGTTTATATCACATTAATTGTTACATTAAGTATAATTATGAATTCTAAGTTTTCTGACAGAATCAAACCATTCATGTTTTAACGCTTGAGTAGCTGTTATTCTACAAGATGGATTATACGCTAATAGTCTGAAGAATATGGTAATCTTTAGGTTTTAGTATTACTTATCTAGTAAATCTTTTGCTGCATCATCTAAGTTTTCACGAAAAAAATCATATCTATCAGGTCTTCGTTGCCATTTAGGCCATTCTTGCTATAAACAATATGAAAAAGAGCAAATTTACTTTATAATGTGGTAATTTTGAAACACCCTTCCATATAGTGTCATCTGGTGTACCCAAAAGTTGAAATATTTTGAATAGTGTATCGACTTCCTTCATAAAAAATAAATAATATTACAGCTCTTACGACGTCTCCTGGAAAAATTGCTCTTCCAAATAAAAGTTCTGCAAATAAACATCCAGACGCCCAAATATCTATAGCAGGTGTATAGTTAAGTAATCCTAACAAAATTTCTGGAGCTCGATACCATAAAGTCACAACTTCATGTGTTAAGTTTCTTGGCGGGAATGGTAGAACTCTTGCCAGTCCAAAATCGGCTATTTTAATTATTATATTGTCGCTTTCGGAAAATTTTCTTTTATGATTAGATCTAGTAATATTATTATCGTCTGTAGATAAATCGCATTTCACTGAATTATGAAATTTGATGTTTTCTTCACAAGACTTTGAAGAGAGTATATGATTAGACGAGTTTTCATAAGTTTCACTTTGACGAACAATATTATTTTCTGATAATGGGTAACGATTTGGTTTTTGTCTTAAAGTCATCTGAGACTTTTTAATTGGAGTATGCTTAAGTTTTTTTTTGTGTTGGCAGCAAATCAATATATTATTTGGTTTAATATCTCTATGAATCTGTAATATATATACATATGATAATTAAACTTAGAATTTTTCTGTAAAATGGTTTTTAGGAATCTAACTATTTGACTTACGATTCGACGATTATGACAATATGCTATGCCTCGAAGAAGCTGGTACATGATAGATTTTATAGAAGGAAGTGGAATTTGTCTATTAGGGAAAGTTTTCCTTGAAAAATGATACAAATTAATAACAAACTTACATGTATTTTCGTAAGTCTAATTCCAGATACTCAAATTCCAAGTAAATTTTCGGATTTGATTTTGAGGAAAATTTAGATTCGTAATGAATATTTTTTAATTTCACAATGTTGGGGTGTGACAGCCCTCTAAAAATGTAAAATATATACATTTACAATGTTGCTTCATAATACATTACTTTAATATTATAACTTCACGTATGGATGTAGCCGGTATACCATCTTGCTGAGAGTCCCAATGAAGCCTTTTGAGTGCCACAACTTCTCCAGATTGTCTATGGACAGCTCTGTATACCGTTCCATAAGTTCCTTCTCCTAAAACAGCATCCCGCTTGAAAATTGCGTTTATTGATTGTATAGTTGATGGTTCAGATTCGATGCATTCTACTAATATTCTATCTGTGGTGTCATTATCGCAAGCAAGAGGTGGTTCACATGTTGACTTTGTATGTGATTGAGTGGGGTTTAAATTAGGAATTTCATTGACTAAATTATTGTCTTGTTTTTCTGCGATTTTGAAGCAGTTGAATTCATCTAAAACTGGAATTTTGCTGAAGTCCGAATTGGAAGACGAGCAAGATAGAATATTTTTACACGCGAATAAATTTTTTTCTTCATTATCCTGTTTTGATTTACCAAATAATTTAGTTGGAATTAATGCTGCGATACGCTGAGAATTTGCTGATACTGAAAGTGCCAATTCGTATATTGATTGTTTGTTTTTCATTGACGATGTAAGAGATGAAATGTTTTCTTTAGATGAGATATCAAAATGAGAGAATATATTATTAGCTAAACACAGAGGTTCATTTAATATTAGCTCTGTGATTGAGTTCCGGTTTAAGAACATATCTTGCATCGCGGTGAGGAATGATTTAAAAAAAAAAGCAGTGTCATTTTTCAGATTAATTTTCTTAATGCGATTCTGTGTTAGGGCGTGAGTTCCATACAATAAAAACAGTAGTGCAAAACTATTCAAAATTTACCGCGTGCTTAGTACAAACACAAAAATTTTTATCATGAATTTAATGAAAAATAGATAATTACATAAATCAGTATTAGCAGAGTTTTACTTTATATACAGAATGAATTATTTAGATTAATTTGGTTGTAAAAATTTAATATTACAAATTAAGTATGTTTTTTTTTAATCCATAATCATTTTTTTTGACTGGTATTTTTCATGTGTCATTTCCGCCGCTATCTCCGAATCAATCTAATTTGATTATATAAAATTAAAGAATCAATACCACTCTGTAAGGGTTTTGTAAAAGTTTTAATCTTCTTTTGTGCTTTTTAGATTTATAGTGTACTTCTCGACAAGAATCATTTTGAAAATGTTGCTGGCAACCTATGCAATAAAATTGGCCTGAAATATATCAAGTTTTTAAATATTATAATGATGGTTTAAATGCATTAATACTACTGAAAACAATGTAATGCTTGTTAAGAAGCATGACACTTTCTGAATGAGACTGTAACAATAATTATTGATTATTTGGACTAGACAAATCAAATTTACACTAACGTAATAAAGTATAAAATATAATACGATTAATAATAATATAAATTAATCTACCATTGCCGGGTAAATCAGGGTCTATTTCTGCAATGAACTTGCTATTGAGATCATTAAATACTGACAAAAATATATAATAATTTCTTTTTTTACTCACACTGATCCGACTCTTTAATTCTTAAGCCTATTTTATTATAAGTTTTTTTTTTATTATGACGTTTAATTTTTTTTGTCATAATTTGCAGTAAACCTTCAATAATTCTTATACTTCAAAAATATTCAATCCAAAGTAGTACATATTTATGAAAATAAATTTACTAAATAATTTATCAAAAATAAGAGAAACGATCTCTAAATATGCTTAAGGTTAAAAAAAAAACCTTTCAAATATAAAATAGTTCATTGTAATTATTTATATACCGATATAAATTAAACATCTAAACGAAACTGTATAATATATAATTATCATGTTTCAAATAATTCGTTTGCTAGTTGATGGTAATCAATTTCTCCGTTACTATTAACGTCTAATGATCGATAGTATTCTTCTAATTCATTTTGTAAAGAAAGCTCGCCAATAATAGAAACAACTTGCCTAAGTTCAGTTAACGCAATTTTTCCAGTTCCTTGGGTATCAACTCTTTTGAAAGCTTCAATTAATTCTTCAACAGGATCCAAATCTTTAAGTATCTCAGTAGCTTTTTCTAAAAACATATCTAAGGTGAATAATCCTTGAAACCCAAAATGCTGATCTATTTGTGCCGCAGATACCGCTGCTCCCAAACTATGGAAAATCAATAAAACTTCTCGAGCGCTAACTCTACCATCTAAGTCGCGATCAAATAAACGAAATGCTTCTATTATTTGAGCTGTAGTTATATTGCGCATTGTGTGTGACGGTTCACATGCACACTAAATCTGATTATAGAAAAATGTTGACTAATATCAAGACATTTATTTTTAAACATGCTTTAGCAGGGCATGCTGCTTTTCTAAATTATATAAAGACACTGCCAATTGCTTTCATATGGCCTATTTTCAATATATCAACACTCTATTTGGTCGATATATCTCGTTTTTTTGCGGGAAGATATACTGCCAAAAATCTGGAAAAATGTAACAGACCAAAAGAACCTTTGATTCTTTATCAGTAAGACATATCAATCGCTCAGATGTAAATTAGATTTGAGGGATGCCCTTTCTGTAGAAAAATTCGAGAAGTATGACTGTAATACATATATACTGTAATAGACACTATCTGTACTTGACCTTGACCATATAATATATCCTTGTCCTAGAGAGACGTTAAGAAAAAGCAATTTGTGTGTGAATTCAAGGTAAAAACTGCATCACATAAAACTTGTATTTGTTTTAAAATGTTTTTAATTATTATTTCAAGATTTCGACCCGATGTTATAGAATTAGGAGGGCGCACTACATTCCCTTTTTTAGTAGATCGTAAGAATTTTTTTACGATTAATGTAAACTCAGCAAATACTAAAATACAGCTATATGATTCCAGCTCCATAAAAGAATATTTATGGAAGCAGTATGGATCAAAAGCTAAAGCACCATTCAATTATACAATAGCTCAATCACCTATCTTCTTCAGGATCTCTTCACTTTTATGTTCATTTTTACGTACAGTATTTTGAAGTTAGATTCATTATAGGTCCCTGCATGGATATGGGCATATTAAGAGCTGCTTCTCGCCGTCCTCAAAAGGTACTTCATAGAATCTTCAAAAAATTACATTTTTTGTAACCCAAAAAAAATTAAATTTAACACAAAGGTTGACAAGATAAAAATTCAAAAGTTTGTTTTATAGCATAATTTGATGAATATGTTACTTTATCTTAAAAAACAGAATATAAATAATTTGTCATTTGACTAATTACATCATGTCGTTAGATTCTAGAGTTATACGGTTTTGAATCATCTGGAAAAGTTAGGCGAGTTCGAGAAATCTTGGATATGCTGTAAAAATTACAATTCTTACTCAATGTCATCAGAGAATTACCTTATTTGCATTGTGTCATGCCAGTAGGATCTACCACCAAATATAATTTGTTCAAAAAAAACAATGAAAAATCAGCAAATGAACAGTGTTCTTGCAGTATATCAAAATTTCTTAGTAAAGTCTTGAGTAATAGTAGATGTAAGTACATTGAATAACGTAATTCATAATGTTTGATAAAATAATTATTTATATTTAGTCATGTAATTTTTATCATCAAAAAAGAGCAAATATACATTATTAAAAAGAAGCTTGTAATTAGGTTTTATGATACCATATTTGAAAGATCCAAATGAAGATATAAAAATTTTTGGGATGCAAAATATTGAAAAATATTTGAAAGTACGTAAAATTATTGAGTCACTTGTTTGAATAGAAAACGTATCAAACAGCCAATGAGTCAAATGAAACATGGCTGAGTTATGGTGCTCTTGATAAGAAAAACTAAACTGTTATGTTTTTCTTTTTTTGACGGCAAAGTCGATTAAAAGACGGCCAAGATAGTTTAAAAGGAGTAAATGAAGCTAAATTTTGATGTTGCTCTTTGAATAAGCCTAGCAAGTAATCACAATCTTCTTGGAGAATTAATCCTTTTTGTGCTTGTTCTTCAACTAACTAAAGCAAACATCAATTATGTATTCAAATTTTTGATTGATACAATATTTAATATATACTAACACTTTTACCATTTGCTTCCAATTAAGTAGAATTGCAGCTGCGTGTACAGCTAAAGCGTATGAATAACTAATGGAATAAAATTTTTCCATAAAAGAAACAAATTTTTTAGCTGCTTGTATTTGTCCTTGGAAAGATTGCCTAAACAACACATAAAATAATAATTCATTTTAATCAAAATTACATCTAAATTCAAGTAATATTACAGAAGTCGTGGTCCCAAAAAATCTCCTAAGGATGAACCTCCTTTGTAAACTAATTCTTCGTGGACGTCGACATATGCTGATACGAGCTGTAAATCAACTACAGCTGCTGGGTATCCTACGAATAACTTGAACCATTTTTTGTTATGAATATTTTTTGTTATCCAGGATCTTTTATTTTGCTTAAAACAATGTAAGCGACAAGCGAGCATTTTCCACTCAAATTGAAATCCCGTCATAGATTCCGTAACTTCTTTGTCATAAAAATTTTCCAATAAATTGTTTTCTGTCATTGATGTATTTTTAAGAACATCTTTCCAAGCCTAATTAAATTTTTATGAGTATATGATTTTCATTATGAAGTTATCTATTATAACTAAATATAGTCTACTTTAATAGGGTTTCTTTTAAGCTTTCCAATTGCAAAATCAGTGGACACATCTAAAACATTGTTTAATGTAAGCAAAGCTGCTCCTCCAATGAACTTTTGCTCATAGAGTCGATGGTACATTTGACGGATAGCATTAAAAGCCATTATATACAATTCACCTTCGCGGTCTTTACGGAGACCTTTAACAAACGTTACCGGTGGCATTGCCGATTTATGTTTTTTTATCTTATCATATACAGGTAAATAATCTTCACTATAATCAGAAGCTTCGTCAAAGCCTAGTTCTCTTGTATCCAGCATACCGGTGGGGGCAGACATTATCCTACCAGGAAACTTCTGGGGAGATCTTTTAATAAACATTGGAGATGTGCTAACCACACGCTTCGCATAAGCACCATTGTACTTTCGACGCATCAAACCAAAACAACATTTCATACAAAATAATCTTCTTTTACTGATTTTATGCTTTATCATTTCATAGTTGGAATCTATAGTTATTTTCTCTTGGACACGTTTTTCATTTTGAGCATATTCGTTAGGCGTAAACATGTATTGAGGATACTGTAAAGTAAAACTATCTGATTCTTCTCGTCCTATCCATTCGGGTAATCGGAGACGTGTAATGCGAATATTATCAAATTTGGAACTACCAAAAGGCTCTGAAGTAATGCTTCGTATACATTTTGTTTTATTGAACATAATTTCTGATGAAAAATGAACCGCTTATTTATTTACTTGAGTTTTCATTTTGATTAGAATAACAACTGTGCTGTCTAGCAAGAATACTATTGGAATCCGTTGAAGGTATTTTATTAGGGGAGTCAAACATTTTCAGGAAGTGTGAATTATTGGAAGAAGTTGGTTGTACTGCATTATCAAAACAAATCCGGGTTACATTATTTCTATCATCTTTTTCAAAAGCTGCTGTGGGTTCCGTATGTGTTTTATTTTTTGTGGGATCAAATTGATATAACTTGAATGAACTCGCAGCTGTTGGATTATCGACCAGCTGCAAATATAATTCCGGGTCAAAAGTACCTTCCGCTTCGTTCAACACTAAAGAAAAACACATTTTAATGGTATTTTAATTACCTCGAAGACCGCAAACATTAGCAGTAGCAGTATGAGCTCTTTGTTCGGCTTTTACAATATTTTTAGAAGACAAGTCCCGCTTGGAAACATTCAATAAAGGGTTCAAAACAAAGTTGCTGTATCTACTGTTATCTTTTATATTCGAATCAGAAATATTGTTTGAAGTTTCAAACGAGGCTCTAGGAGAAGGAGGTTTCCAGTCATCAATTTTAGATATATTAAAAAATGCGGCGTGTATACTTGGTAGTTTTAAGTTTATTTTTCCGTGATTATTCATTCTTCTCCAACCTAATTTGTTCATCATTAGACATTTTAAATTCAATTTTATGATTTATGTAATCAAATAAACCATGTATTACCTAAAATGGGTACAACACGATCAGCATATTCTAAAATTCCAGTCTTCTTGAATAACCAATGATTTTCTAATACTTTTTTTTCTTTATCATATTGGAAATCAATCTGAAAGATATGAAATTAGACAAAAATAATTTCAATATATTCGTTGAATATAGAAGTACTAATTTATAACTTACAAGTTTCATGACTCTCTCTAAATATACACATCTAAAAGGTTTAGGAGGGTAAGGATTTAAAATTTTGTATAACAATTCAAAAGTTGTTCCATTAATGAGTAAAATTAATAAAGTACTACCTGCCATATATAATACAGCGGTGTATCTTGCTGTAGAAAGTAATTGATAATCTTGTTCTATCATAAGGCCTATTGTCAAGACAATAGCTCCACGTAAGCCTCCCCATATTAAAAGAACAGTTTCTTTCCAATTTA
The DNA here is from genome assembly GCF_018135715.1 of Danaus plexippus. Taxonomy (NCBI): domain Eukaryota; kingdom Metazoa; phylum Arthropoda; class Insecta; order Lepidoptera; family Nymphalidae; genus Danaus; species Danaus plexippus. Next base: position 50,421 of record NW_026869870.1, read on the forward strand.
CCCCATATCCAGTACGTTTCAATACTGGGAGTAGTAAAATAACCATTGTTGCTCTGGCAAACATTAGATAAAGATAAATAATTCCAACATTCATCATAACGCTGTAATTAACTCCTGAATACGTCAAATTTAATGCTTCGTATATCATTCGCGCTGCAATTACACCTGATATAACAAATACACCACTATTAGCAAATAATCCCAAAGCTTGAACAGAGTGATGTAACCTTTCATGAGTCAAATGATCTAAACCAATATGGCCAAATGCAACATAAAATAGACCGTAACATACAATTGCAATCGGGCCACTTGTGTGCAAAAATCTCTCTCCAATAAAATACACAAAATAACTTCCAGAGATCCAAATCATAACCTATACATAGTAACAAGTATATAATAATTGAACGAAAATTAACTTAAGACTAATTAAGCAAAAACATGTGAAGTTACTGATTTTGGCATTAATCCACTTATACTATATTTATTAAGTAATATTAACTATTTTTAATTTTACTTTTCTCTAATATTATTATTAATATTAATTATTAATATCTCACTAATTGTAAATTTAAAGTATATCTAAATTTAACTGTTTTAATATATATATATATATATATATATATATATATATTATGTTTTATTACTTGCATGTCAGGAAATTTTCGGAAATGTTTGACCCACATATAAACTAGAAACCCTATTCCAAAACCCCAAAATGGACCCAAACCAAAAAGATTCATGAATTTCAGAAAAACTACATAAAAAGATTGAACATTTCCTTTCGAAAAAGATTGAAAAAATTGGAAAAAAAGCATGGAACTTCCATCGTTGATTAATGCCTCTCCTTCAAACATAGTTGCAAGTTTGTCTGGAGCTTGCATCCCATTGAGTACTGAAACCACGGCAACTGGGTCTGTTGACACCATAGCTGATGCGAATAAAAAAGAATTTGACCAAGATCCGCTGGATGAACTTTCAAGTGACATATGAATTAAAGAGCCAACAACTATAGTTTGATAAAACACCTAAAATAAGTTTTATGATTATTGTTTGTTAACTATAATTAATAATTTTGTTTTACACATATTGTATCTTTAGAGCTTATTAATAATATTAAACCACACACTTGCAATGCAAGTCATTTGACTCTCATAACAAATTACAGATATACAATAATAAGAATAATAATAATAATAATAGTAATAGAAGTAATAATAATAATTATAATAATAATATGTCAAAGTCATTTAATATATTTAATTCTATATAAGTACTTACACCTAAAACAGCTAAACAAATTCCACTGATAGCAAAGCGTTTAAATTTGTGCCAATTTATATTCAAGCAACTTTCATAGAGCAAAATAGGTAAAAATAGTAGATAAACAACTTCGGCGTTAACTGTACTAATTGACTCCACACCATAACTAAACAAATCTTCTGCGGTGGATTCATGATTTTTAATAAGATTATAATTATTTATCGTCCATTGACATATAAAGTGAAGTGACATGCCAAACAGAAACCAAATCACACTGACGGGTATAACGTAAACTGTAACATGGCTGATTAGCCATTGTATGGCTGCAGCGGCTAGGAAACAGCATAAAAAAAAGAATATGTATGACTGTAAAATAAATCTTTCCCCTTCAGCCCCTTTTGTTAAATACGTGTTTATTTGTAGCTCTGTGGATTTTGTATGACTGATATCACAACTGCAAAAACGGAGTATACATAAATATATCAGTAACAATAATCTGTATAATTTGTTGCAGTGAAAGTAGCTTATAGAAACCATTTCAACTAATAGTTGGAATTATTTTCCATTTTTCTACACAAGCAAAACTTTATAAAAATTGATTGTTTTATCTCATAATGATTTTCTTAATCAAATTCAGAGTGTTAATTACTACATGAAGCATGAAAACTGTATGTTGCATAAACTTTTTTATTTAAACTAAACTGGACCTAACTTCCAAATTCATAACTATAACTAGCGTTAACCCAGATAATAAAATTTCAAAATAAAAACATACAGAGCGATTTGACGTAACTGAAGAAGAAGCTTTAAATCAATTTATGTTACACTCATCAGGTTCGCCAATTTATTAACAAAAGTTGGTATTTTTTTTTTTTTTATTTAATGCACTTTTGAAATAGAAAAGTTCAAATTTTATTTAACTAATGTACGCTTATAGGGCTAAGACAAATTCATAACTTTAATAATTAATGGGAGATAAATATATACAAAAACAAAACTATCCGAATTCCTCAAAGTTTTTGCCCCCAAATTATATTGCTCGTAACAGTGTAGAAGAAGAAACTCCTCAAAACTTCCATACGTCGGATCAAAGTGATATGGCTTCAAATTTTACGGGAAGAAATAATTATTCCTTACTGTCACGTCCTCCTCCTCCTGTTGTATTAAACCTGTACCAAAACAATTTGCCTTCGCGTACGTCATCTATGCGACACTATAATAAGTTTTCTAATCCCCATGGTAGTTCTTCAAACTTACCACCAGAAGTTTCTGAAGCTAACCTTGAAGATTCAAAGCTTCAAAATGAATTGCAGTCAAGCGCTTATACGTTAACGCCAGTTTATATTGATGCAAACTTAAAAACTATGACAAAGGGTTTGCAGTTACAACAAAGTGTAAGATAAATTAATAACTCATATTAGTATGAATCAAGTTTATTTTGATAATATAATAACAAATGTAATTTCTTTTCAGATTTGGCTAGAACAACCAGCATTTAAACAAGTTTATACTAAAATTATAAAATTAATTCAGTTGATAAATTCTCTGAATAGTAAAGAAAATACAGCTATTTCAACTACTCTTCAATTAATAAAAACCCTACTTGTAACAGATATTCCTTACTGTTTGGATCAACTCAAAGAAGCTAACAATACTTACATAAATACTTTATCGTCACGGAAAAAAGATATCGAACATTACAAAGATGAGGTAATAGGTTTTGCACAACGTTAACAACTTAATTAAATTTAAAAACTTATTAGACTCATAATGATATAACTAATAATATATATGTATAAATAAATGTTTTTATGTCAGTTTTATTTATTATACAAATTGTCTGCTGTTCTCTAAAATCACATATCATTGATACATGTTATAAATATTGTACCTTGTATTTATTTACACTATCACTGAATTGATAAGAGCATAAAACTTGAATTTGTATGTAATTTCTTGATATTAAGTAATAACAGATTATTCTAATAACAATGTTTTGCTGAGATAGATAACTGAAAAAGAAGCTTTCAATAAAACACTCCAAAGTACACAGCTCTCACAAGTAGAAAAAGATTTACTCAAAGCAAAAAAACGCCGTGAATATCAATTAAATCTCGAAAGATTATCTACGTAAGTTATATGTCAAATATACATATATATATTTGTTGTGAGCTAAATTTGACAAATTATCATCAGCTAGTGTTGAACTTTGTTTATTTATTCAATAAAATACTGTAATTTCTTACAGTTTCGTATAGCTTTAATGATATAAAACAATTTCGTGTAAATTTTTTAGAGAAGTACTATCAAAAAAATCTCGGTCTGTTTATGAGAACGAATCTAGCCAAGAATTGTTAAAAGTAATATATAATGCTTAATTTATCAACTTTTCGTTTAGTTAGAGAAATCTCGCGAAGAATTAGAAAGATGGAAAAAACTTACAGAAATACGTCAGTCTCAAGTAATAATAATAACAGTGAAATTAAATTAACTTGTATAGAAAAGATTTATGTTGCATTTTATTAAAGAATTGATAAATAGTATCAATAACTCTTCCGAGATAATGAATTTACAAGATAACTCAAATGACGATGTAAATAACCAATCTCTGCAACCGTAATCATTACTTCCATCCTTTCGGATGCAACAACTTTGTAATATAGCTTTGTCTATATAAATACTATGTGAATATGATAACAGTACTGGTCATTTTCGGATATCATTTTTTGATCAACTAAGTATTCAAATTTTGGAGGAGGATCAATATGAAACTTTAAGGCTCTTTTATACCTATCAGTCTTTCACTAACTTAATATAATATTCACAATGTATTCTTCTTTTTTTACTATTAATAATTTCTTACTCTTGAAATACCGATACTGGGTCCATATAGTATGTCAAAATCAAACTTTCGGAGTTCTTTTTCTTTATTAGATGTATTAATTGAGTTATCTAGACAATTTCTGGTTTCTAGTTTGTCTAAAAGCTGGTTGTCTGTAACGCCTTCGTTGTTTACCATATTTGATGCATGCTTTTTTAAAAAAATTATGTAAAAATTCAATTATTTCGACAAATGCTTTCAACCAAATAGTTTAAGTCTGCTAAAATCTTGAAAACTATTTAAGTTCAAATTGTATGTGTTTGAGAATTTTTATAAGACTGATTTAATGCAGAAAATATGTGTTGGGCACGATACTATATTAAATATAACTTATGTTGAGTATATACCTGAGTATCATTTGGAGACTTTGTATGTTTGTCTGGATGGCATATAAGTACTGCTGTTCTAAAAGAAGCATTTTTTTTTTATACAAGTACCGGTATAACTTTTTAAGCTCATTCTCATTTAAATTGACAATTGAAGACAATGACAAAGGTTTCCAGTTGCAATTCTCCCATAGAACCTTGAATTATAATGCAAATCTTAAAAGTTTCTAACTTCATGTAGTGAACAGAGCAAAGTTTTTATGTCTTTAAGTGTTTCATCTGAATTAAATGCCCATCGTTCCAAAGTTTTTGTTAAAATTTCTGATTCTGTAATTTAATGTAACCGTTAATACCTCCTTTATTATGCAAAGAACTTTGATCTTTTGCTTTCGCTTCTTTGATTATTGAAAGATATTATATTCATACCTTGAGTTCTTGAAGAGCTTTTTGAATCAGTTGAAGTTGATTTAGATTGAAACTGATTTCCATTTAAATCTACATAATTATTCAATTTTTTTATAATTTTACAAAACAATTTATCTATATGTATATATATATAAATAGAGACGTATAAGTCATATGATGAACATTTTATTACTGTAGGTAATCAAAATATATTTTTATACCTAGATTTTTTTGAAAGGTCTCAGGTTGGCTATTTATTTTTAGAGAGATTTTCGGTTGAGTATTGAGGATCTTAGGAAATAATATAATTTTGAGCTCTATTTTATTATTAAACTGATGAATCAAATCATTATCATTTATTAAATCCCTCCAAACATACTCATATTGAGGATTATAAGCTTTGAATCGGTATTTTGGTATACTAGCATTAATTGAGTCTAATAACTGTAGAGGAATATGGCGTTTTATGTACCCCAGTGTTACATTATTCAAATAAGGTATATAAAAAAGATTTAGTGACTCATCAGATTTGTGCTCTGGGTTCTTATGAGAAATGCATGGTATTTTTACTGTAGTATAGATAATAAGTATTCTGGTGTATTTGTAATATTGTTTTTTTATTTTTTCGTCTAAATTAGATATGTTTTGAAAAAAAGCGCTTAAAGCCATATAATTCAGTCACAGTCAATGGTTGTAATAATTGCTGGAATAGAAAGTAGAGGGGGTATAGGACTTAATAATTCTCTTCCATGGCGTATTCCTATGGTAAATAATAAATGATTTTTTCTTTTGTATAAGTTTTTAAGATATTAACTAAATTTACATATTCAATCGGTGACCTTGAAAGTATATATTTTTGATATTCAGGACATGAAATTCTTTTCTGCGGTCACGACAAGTCATCCAAATGCCAATCTCAAGAATGTTGTAGTCATGGGCCGCAAAACGTACGAAAGTTTACCAGAAAAATGCCGACCTTTACCGAATCGGACCAATATTGTTATTTCAACTACGCTTGAATCAAAAACATCTTCAGATTTGATGGTACTCAAAAGTCCAGCTGATGTGGAAGAAATTGTAAAACGTCTACCTAACGCAGGCTACGTTTTCGTGATTGGTAATTTTTTTAACTTTATGATAACATATAGTTAGCTTATTTTTTATTGTATCCAATAATGATTCTCTTGTAATAATTTGAGCAGGAGGAGCATCCATATATGAGTGGTTCTTATCTAATGCAGATGTGATACAGTATACTTGACTCGAGTTAATGGATGTATAGAATGCGATACATTTGCTCCTTGTTTAACACAATTAGAAGAGAAATACAATTTTGTTCCTGTTGCAATTTCAAATACGTACTCAACTACTAAATACACATTTGATTTCGCTGAATATCATCAAAAAAATTCTGATCATCCGGAAAAATTATCCCAATTTATTAATCAAATAACTGGTCAACCTGACGAGAGTAACCACATAAAAGCGTGTCCAAGTCTTAAACTAAGAACGCATCCAGAAATACAATACCTTGACATAATTGCGAATATTTTAAATACAGGAGCTAAGCATTCTGATAGGACAGGTATTAATAATCCACAAATATTTGTATGCTTAGGAGTAGGGACCATTGCTAATTTTGGATATATGATGCATTTTGATCTGAAAAACAGTTTCCCTTTATTGACAACTAAAAATGTGTATTGGAAAGGGTAAAATTAACTTTTAGTTCTCATTGAAATAGAGTGGCGGAAGAGTTATTATGGTTTATCAAAGGAGATACAAACGCAAAAAATCTCTCAGCTAAAAACGTCAAGGTATAACTTCCTATTCATCCCACAAAATTTTAGATTTGGGAAGGTAATGGTAGTAGAGAATACTTGGATTCACGTGGCCTGCACAACAATGAAGTTGGTGATCTTGGTCCTGTATATGGGTTTCAATGGAGACATTTTGGTGCGGAGTACACTAACATGCACGCCGATTATAAGTAATTTCATAACTAGTTACTATTTTTTTAGAGGAAAAGGCTTTGACCAACTGCAAAAATGTATTGATACAATCAAAAATAACCCTTCTGATAGACGTATAATAATGACAGCATGGAACGTTGCTGATTTGGATAAAATGGCTCTTCCACCTTGTCACATATTGAGTCAGTTTTATGTCGCCGATGGGCAATTGTCTTGCATCTTGTATCAAAGATCAGCTGATATGGGACTTGGTGTTCCTTTCAATATTGCAAGTTATTCTTTGCTTTGCTGTCTGGTAGCTCAAGTATGTATACTACTACATTATGTCTTAGTGCCGTACTATTGTATATTCATATTATAACTTGCTGTAACTATATTCTAATTAATTTTATTCTGAAGCTATACATTTTACATTATCGAACACTTTTTATGTAAATATTTATCAAATTTTACACATTCAAAAATATCTATTTTTCTTTTTAGGTTTGCAATTTAAGTCCAGGAAAATTTACACATGTTTTGGGAAACGCTCATGTCTATTTAAACCACGTCGATGCATTAAAAGAACAATTGAAACGATGTCCAAAACCGTTTCCGAAACTTATTATTGACCCTAGTATAAAAAATATTGACGAATTTGAATATAAACATTTAAAAATAGAAGGCTACCACCCACACCCTAAGATAGTTATGCAAATGGCAGTATAATCCTATTTTATGTATCAGTCATGATTCAAAAAAAATCACAGACACTTTTTATTGATATTAAATAAATATTGTTTTTTGTGTAATAATTATAAATTTAGCATAAATTCATGTCAATATTACTTGATTATACATTAATTTCTCCTTGTATGAATAAAATTATAAGGATAAATCTGAAAATAAAGCAAAATGCACGAAAATGACAGTATATGTATTGAAGAAGATGAAGTATTAAAAGAAATACAAAATATGCTGATATTCAGATAATTAAGTATAAAGAATGTTTTGATTGGTTTGATAAAGATGGAGACGGCTACATTGATGGCATGGAATTGTCATGTGCGGTTCGTGCAGCCGGGCAATATTGGACTTTTTCGGAACTTGAGCAATTAGCTCAAGAATATCCATCAGATAAGCCTGTGTCATTTAATGAATTTTTGACAATCTGTTCGCGAAACTATAAAGTTACACCTCATTACGCAGAAGTTGAAGCTGCATTTGATGTAATTATATACATTAATTGTCATTGAATATAAAAAATAAAATATTATATTAGAATTAGAACTATTATATAGGTTTTCGATCGATATGAGACCGGAATGATATTACTGAGCGAACTAAAACATATAGTCACATCTGTTGGGGAAAAAATGACGGTACTGTACAATTCTTTGATATAAATAATCTACAGCCAAAAGAGTTTGATGAATTATGCTTATTGCATGGATATGATATATCCAATGATAATTTATCTATTAACAAAGAGCAGTTTATGAACTTGTAATAGATTAATTTAATATTTATTGATTTTAGGTTTCAAATTCCCGCAGATATTTTGAAAGATGCTTGAATAAATATTTTACTCTTATAATTTTTTTTCACTCAGTAAGAGTTCGTGTTGGTTGTTACACACAATAATAAATACCAAATAATGAAATGTTGATTTTAAGTATTTCATAAATAAAGCTGCATCGAATATATAACAAACACTTCGATTGGCTATTCTGAAGTTGATTTCGTTTTTGAAACACTGTGTATTTCTGGATCTGTTAACGGTTCATATAGCTCAGAATGAGACAATTGTATGAGTAGATCATCAGTTGAACTTGAAAATTTATATTTGATAATTTTATACGCCGCCAATACTAAATTAATTACGACAGGAACATTGATCATAAATTGAGATATACAAAACGCTAAAACGAAGTTGTATTTCCCTATGTGTGATCGGTAGTGTATTAAATAATATAAACTCATTGAAAAAATCAGTATATTGGAACATTTGGACAAGAAATTTAGAATAAGACTAAAAACTATAGTTGCTTGAAGCATGGCAGAATCATTCAAAACACAACGACATATAAATAATAAGCACCCAATTATGAAGAAAAATATGAAATCTAGTGTTAACGACAATAGTATATACCAATAAAAAGCAGGCAAACTATTGGTTAATTCTTTATTATTTATGGACTTTGCTCCTAAAAATATTATAGATAATATCAAACACAAATATATAACACCTTTACCTCTCCTATGAAGCGAAGATGATTGAATCGCAACAAAGTCGAACGGAGTTTGCCATGCGTCGACTATTGGAGAATCTACACGATGCGATAAAGATTCTACTACATCCTCTTCAGTTAATGGTTTCAATAATTCATAATCATTTCTTAGAACATCAAATCTCATTATATCTCATATTTATTAGAAAAGTTTAAATCAGATTTACATAATAAATTATCTTTTTTTTCAAGTCGGTTTATAGGAACTGCTTTTCTTAGAATAAATTAGTATAAGAAAATTGCTGGATACTATGAACTAATGATTGACGTTTTTTTTGGTGTATAACTAAAAGTAACTTCAATTAGATAGTTACAAATATTTTGTAATTTTTTTTTTTTTTTTCTTTGGTAAAACTTTTTTGAACCTGATGTCGAGCACTCAAAGAAGTTCTACTCGTAAAAAACGTTCCACAATACAATATGACTTGTCTAATAAAAGTTTAAATAACAAACGATTAAGCCAGATTTCAGTTAAAGATAAAGTTACAATTGAAGTAACTGGAGAAGTTCGTGACTCTAAAAGAGGAATTTATTATGCAAGCGAATTACTGCATTATCGTGACGCTTTTTCTTTCTACAGAGAAAATTCTGATGTAGAACAAGTATGCATTATAAGGTTTCCTGATGACATAGCTGCTATCATTCGCTCGAGATTAGGAGAACAGTTACCTGCTTCAGATGACTTGGACATCCTTGATTTTAGTTCTTTAAAAGGAGACGATTTGGGGTTAGTTATCACGCCGACTCCAGAATATGACTATCGATTATTTAAAATACAAGTTGAGAAAAAGTTAGGAGTCTCTTCTTCAGCAGTTCATTTGGTTGGCATACTAGTTGAATTACCTTGTTTACTGGAGGCCTATAAAAGTTTAGAGGGAGATTTATTATTTAAATCTAATAATATATCTCAAATGATATACGTGTATGATCCTAATACATCTGAAATCCCCTTTGATATAAATCAAATTCAAAACTCACAATTATGGGAATGGCATAGTGGATTAACCCCAGGGACTCATCGTATTCGTCACAGAAAATTTAAAAATTTTAATGTGTTTGATAGATCTGACGTCATTGTTGCAGAAAGAGAAATTTGTAATGTAAGTTTATTTTTTTTAAAGTATTTCCATATATAGCTTATAAAAAAACTTATTGGAATTAGTAAATAATTAAAAAACTCAATTATTACAGTTTAAAGTCATTAAGTAAAATAAATTGAATAGACTAAAATTTTTTTGGATCATTAAATATAACTATTATATTAGTAATATAAGATTAATTATATAAATATCAAATACTGTTTTCATGAAGATATTAGAATATTCGAATTATAATAATTACAAATAACGTACAATACTAATATAATTATATATTAAAGACAAATTTGTTTTTAAATATTTGTTTTTTCTATTATTAATCATTGTGATTATATTCATATAGTCTTTTTAGATACTAAATCAACGTGGCACTCACCAGTTATGCTATTTAGAGGCTGCTTCTGAATTTAATATGGAAGAGCATTTAAATGCTATTGATAATGGGTTTGAACCAAATGTAACTGCTGTTATTGGACCAGAAAACCCCATACTTTATTCAGCTGTTCATAAAATGAAGCCAAGCCAGGCAGTTTCACAATTTGATGAAGAAAATGTTAAATCCAATCTTTTATTAAGAAAATATGCTCAGAAAAAGTCTATCAACGATGTCAGTTTAAAGGATAAACTCAAATTTACAAATAAAGTTGAGTTTTGCTTTGATGAAAATGATGATATCCCCAGTGATTTAAGTGATTATTTGTTCGATGAATTGCAGTTCGCTGTAGATCCGGAAAAAGAAGATGCTCAACTTGGTAATTTTAGATTTATCTATTAAAAACTATTTATTATACGAAGTGCAATAATAAATTTCTATTTATTATAAATAGTATAACAAGTTTCTATAATTAATTATTTTTCATAATTAATCCATTTTTATAATTATTACAGAGGAAGAAATCCGAAAGTTTGCATATTCAACCATGACCAATGAAACAGACAAAATAAATTCTGACAACTCGTTATCCAATGAAGAAGATACACAAACTCGAAAGCAAAGACGACACAAAAGTAAAAAAGAGCAAAAATCCATTAAGTCTAACGCCTCATCAATTAATTTTGGCGTCAATTGAAATCTTCAACTATAGGTAAACATCAGGAAACACTTACATTCGCTCCACAATAATTTCAACTCAATAATCAATTTTTTAAGGTTGTTGTGTAACAAGAGAATACGCCAATGTAAATAATCAGTAAGTTTCAAAGCTAATCGACACTTTACCATTTGAAGCGATTGAAGTGCAACTTTTAAAGATATTCTTTCACTTAAAATTGAGCTATTTATTTGATATTCGATAAGTAGAGAAGTAGTTCCAAAGGTTGGATCCATTTATAATCGATTAAGAGCGGGAACTAGATTACTTAGCGATTTATTATTACTAGGTTTATTTACGTGGAGTGAATATTCAATATATTTATCATCTAGCGTTAGTAGCGACTAGAAATATAAATAATGCCGTTCTGATTTGTGAAGATGTACTTTCTCTTATAATTCCAGGATTTGGTCTTGTACTGATAAATTTAAATTTCTCTGTTTCAAACAAGTTATAATATTGCTCAATATTTCTGTTCTAAATCTGTAGTCTTTCTTTAAGACAATTGTTAGAAAAGAAAATATCGAAAACAAGTGAAAAGATGCAAGTTTCATTGTTCTTTATATGTTCATAACCTTTACAAATATACGGCGTATGTGCCGTAAATCTTGAACATATTAATAAAAGTTCTTAACGCATGGGAATGCTTATGGTATATTATTCCTTTCTATTATGTTTGAATGGGGACTTGAATTTATCGAGATATTGCGAAATATAATACAAATAAATACAAGATTAGATTACTGCTAATTACTGAAAAAAAAATTAGAAGTCTAAAAAATATTCTATTTTATAAAATTACTCGTTAATTTTAATAAGCCAAAATAATCAATATTAAAATTGTTTGTAGATTACCGCAGGTCTTTCAAAACCATGTCCTGCTTTTTCTGTGTACCCACGGTTGTCAATCAAAATCCGAATAAAATTTCTGAAAACATCTGTTTTTTTTTAAATTTTTTTTTTTTTTCCTTCTTCAAGAAAAATTAGATCAGTTGTTACAAGCATTGAAAATTTTAGTATCTAATTTTTGCAATATGTGCGACTAGTTTTGTTTGATTCCCCTGATGTGATCATTAATACCTTATTGCTAGTTCTATTTGTATGATAGTTCTGAACGACATTGTATGATAGAGCAAATATTATAAGAATTATTTTTTGGTATAAATTTGAGCATTCCCATAACCTCGAAATCTAACTAAAAACAAAATTTCTTCTTAATTAAAATTTATGAATGTAAGTTTATAAAAATGATTAAATTAATTCTCTTGTCCGATTTATTTATTGCACTGCAAATTTTTAGGTTTTTTAGAGTTATAAATTGCTTTTTAAAATGACATAAGCAATATTTTTTGATCACCCCACTATATTTATTGTACATTTTTCGTAAATATTACCCTATACTAAAAATTTTGTTTTATTCAATAATTGAAATACTTAAAAACAATTCTAAATGTGCAAAAACCGGTTTCATGAAGTTGAAGCACTTTTGTGTGGTTTAATGTGGGGCTTATAACTATTAATATGGCACTCGTGCTAAAATCAATAATAACTCAAGTTACGATACATCTAACACTAAGTTATATTTTATGATTTATGATTTAATCCAAATTATTCAAATATTGCTTGAACATCGCATTACTTTTTAATTTTTTTATATTTATTTTAAAATATTAGACGTAAAAAAAAAAAAATTTATTAATTGGATTCTAATCAAAAATAATTGCAAAAATTGATAATTTTAGTGATATACTACGTAATTTTGGAAAAAATAAATTTGAGTTTATTTCTTTAGATTGAATCTTCTAAATTAAATAAATGGATTAGTTGTTCAGGAAAGACATTATATGTTGAGTATTATTTCATGAATTAGTACATGAGTTTTTAATTTTTTATTATTACCGCATGTTGCTATGATTGATATGTATATGAATATATGATCTAATAAGTATACGAAAAAATCAAATGTTCAATTAAAACTTATACTATTCAGAATGAAAATTGTGAAAGAATAATAAGATATTACCTAGAATACTGATTTTGTATGTATCCTGATACAGAACATGTATCTCACATAATAATCAGGACGCGTGGACACATTTATAAGATACAAATAAGTGAAACTTAATGCTTCAAATTTTTAAATACTGTTGAGAATATATATAGTAAATGTTAGCAATCTATGTAAGTATTATAATAATTTTAATAAAGTTTTATTGGAACAAAAAAAAATGTATTGCTATGATAACAAATTTAGATAAATGATGCATATATACTTTATATTTAATTAAAAATTTTAATCGAAAAGAAAAAAGTGACTTGTATAATTAGGAATGGAATGTTATTCAAGAACATTTAAAACCTTTGAAATACGCTATTTCAAAATTTCGTATTCTAAATAGCAAAAGCACTAATTCAGCTTCAAAACTTGCGCAGCAAATCAGTTTACTCGAACATTACAAGCATCAAATTCTGAGACTGAAACATGCTTTGCTAACTTCTAAAAACTTAAATGAACTTAATGCCGCAGATGAATCAAATCTAACAGACTATGAGAAGATTTTTAGAAACTTATACTCAGATATCCATGAAATTGCAGAAAATTTAGTGTTAAATTTTTCAGATATCACAAATTACGAAGAACCCATTGAAAAATTGCTGTTAAGAGTCTGGCGTGTACAACTGGTCGAAACTCAATGGTTACTACAATGGGAATATCAAGAATTAATGGAAAAGAAAAATGTATTAAATAATGTTGAGCAGAATATTAGACAATTGCTAAAAGATTTAACTGAAGTATGTGCTCAAATATTTGTAAACTTGTAAAATTTTAGAAAAATTCAAACAATAAAGAAACTGCTCAACCAGTTTATGATAACTTATTAAAATCTCTTGACAACGAATTAGAAAAAACCAATAAATTATTTCAACAAAAACCGGAAGCCGAGTGTCGTAAATGGGATTGCATTATGAATAATCTATTAGGAGACAACGATGAAACTAACTTTTTTAACGGTATTATTTAAATTGGTTTTTCCATATACTTGTGTCTGTATCTAGCGACTTTAATTAGTGCTTGTAATTATATTTTAATATATCTATATATCTATATATTTTCATACTGATATTTTAGCTAGGGTGATATACGTTGCTAGTTTTGATAAAATTTTATGGCAGATGAAGAGCTTAAAAAATATCCTCTCATTACTGACAAGATAAACCAAGAGAATATTTAAATGTAGAAAAAGATGTAACTGAAGAGCATAATATCAAAGTAATATATTTAATAACATCAAGATCTATAAGTGTATACAACTTATTATAGACAAAGCAAATGTATGATTCCGAGAACTATGTGGCATCTACTCCAAAAACAGAAAATTTTACAGAGTCTATATCCGACAAAAGAACTTGTTTCAATGAAAAATTATTGAAGTCACAAAGTAATATAAAAGTATTTTTTTAAATAAAATTTTAGGCCGAAAACGTTCAGAACACTCAAAACACGACTTCAGAAAAAATACTAAACTAAATCTCCGTTCTTGGTCAAAAGAGACACCAAGAAATCAAAAAACAAGGACAGCAGAGCTTATCAAGGCATTTGAAGCAATGAGACCTAAAATTGAAAAAAAACCACCAGGATCACGCAATTTGAAACGTTCTAAATCCTCCGAAAAAGAGAGATTTGTGAGTTTAAAACCAGTTGGATCAATAAAGCGAAACACGATATGTGATTCAAAACAACTTTCTGAAGACTTCTCTTCAAAAAAATATTCTTCCTCTAACAGAATGTCTGAACTGATTAAATTATTTGAAAAAAATTCAGCTAACACGCTGAAGCTGCGTTCTGAAATACCAGTGGGAAGAAAACATTGCACAAGTCCATTTGGAGATAAACAGTCGGCTACAGCTCCATCAAGCCCGATAAAAAATGATAAAAATTACTCTTCTGTTAAAAATTTAGAAAGCACATATAAACCAGATTTTTCCATCCATAATAATTCAGAAAAGCTAAATTATAGAAAAAATTTGATTCCTCCTTCAACTTTTTCTCCAATGTACGATTCTGATTCTGTGCTAGCGACTCATTCCACAAGTAAAAATGTATTTTCGGGTAATGATGATATAAATCAAAACGACAAATTTCAAGCTCTATTGAAGCAGTTTTATAGTATCAAAAATAAAGGAAAATCGGAGGAAAAAGTATTAAAAGACTCAAACACACTCTGTAAAAGTATTGCTGTTGACAACATTTTCCCGCATGGTTCAATTTTTCCTATAATTGATAAAAAAAATCATTTGCAAACTAATGATCAGGAAATTAAAACGACTGAGAAATTAGTATCAGAAACTTGTTTAAACTATTCTGAGAAAAATGACCTCAAATTAATGAATCAAAAAAATCTTTCACGTCCAGCATGTATTGACATTATCAATAATGTAATCAAGCGATTATCCAGTATGATAAATGACGAAGAAGACACTTGCGAAAACAAGACTTTTGAGTTTGGTGATTATGTAAAGCTACACCGCGGATTACTCGAAGAAGAAGAGGAAGAAGCTTCAAGAAATGAAGACAAAGCACACAAAGTTTCCAAGAACTGTTTTATAAATGACAATATGGACCCTGAATCTGAAACAATCAATAATTTAGATAAAGAAGATGATAAACGTTCTTATTTAAGTGAGGAAACAGAAATTAAAAGTGCTTATAGACCCATTAATCAATCAGCAACCAATAATATAACGTTTATAAATAGTGACTCGAAGTTTCAAGTTGATTCCAAATCTTCATATAATTCGAGCAGTAGTTTTTCGTCTAAATCGATACTTGAAAACAACGTATTCACGGAAAATGAACTTGTCTCGGAAGCACATACATATAATAAAGAATCACAAAAAGATTCTCATGTTACAAATAATTGGACTAAAATCAAAAGTTTACTTTCAGATAAACTTGAACATTTTTCTTTAAATAAAAATATGGAATTTTATAAAAATGAAAAGCAAAGTTTACAATATATAAACATGTTGAACGAATGTATGAAAAAAAATTTAAAAGGAAGTGGAAAAAATGAAATAATTGTGAACAAAGATGTTTCATACAACGATATTGAATCTAATAGATCTTCAATTTCGATTGATAAAGTAACAGAGAAATCAACCCATAAAAATGTATATATTGAAGATAAACAAAAAAATATTGAAACGTACAAAAAAACTTCTATACACACCAACTCAAGCTATAATAATTTGGTTTCTATGAATACAAACCAAAACCAATTCACTGAACCAAGAACGAATAATACTTCCAAGTCATTTGATACACGACACAGCGACCGACCAAAAAATACTGACGATGTAATTAATGTGGCTAATTCATGTGAAGCTTTAGTTAATCGATATCATAGACAGAATGCATCTGATTTCGATGTTTATTTTAATAATGGCAGTCAGAAATCTGATATTTCTAACACTGATGTTTCTGATGCTACAGGTGTTAGTTTTGGGTATTTAACAATGTCAAAAAATACATATCTGACTTCAGGAAAAAACTACACTTATGATTCCACGACTAAAAAGCTAAAAAAAAAAAAGTCTACAGTGAAGTCTAGTTATTCTCATACATCTGAAAAAAGAACAGCTTCAGAAACAAAAAAAACTCTTGCTTCAAATATATCATTTTTACAGAATTATATTGATGCCAATAACAAAAAATCAAATGTAGATAAAGCTGAAAGTACACTCCATAAAACCCATGTATATTCGAAAGAACAGAATCAGAATGTAGAGTCAAGCGAAAAATCACTAAAATATCCTCAAACAGGCGAAGTAAAAAAAGACTTAACATTCCATTTGAACCATTCCAATCAACAAAAAGCAAATCATGAGCACAAATTAGATGAAAAATTTCCAGTCAATAAAGACTTAAAAGAATACGTATCCAAAGTTAACATTCAAAGCATGGAAAATCATGTCAGTGAGACAATGGAGCAAAAAACTAAGAATATAAAAAAAAAAAATGTAATTGATTCCACTGATATAAATAATATAAGCAAGAATAATATGTCTGAAAAAATAAATAACAAATCATCGAATAGCTCTGTTTCTCAGAATAAACTGTTTAGAGAAAGCGCAAGCTCATCTAAAAAATCATCTTCAAAATCTAACACTGTAATTTCTCAGAATCACATAAATAAATCTGGTTCTAATTTCGCTATGCCTGAAGAGTCTAAATTAACACCATTATCTAATACATGTCGAGCGAAAGAAGTTTGTGACACGCTTGTAACTACAAAACTTGTAACACTTTGCAGCTCAAAACCAATTACTTTGTGTATTTCAAAACCTAAAATCAGTTCATCTACAAACCCTCGAGTAGAGGTACCCTTGAAAAGTCCAGAGAAACTTTACTCGGAAAATAAGATTGTATTAAACAAAGTTTTTGAATCTGTTACAAAACCATCAAAAAAAACTGTTACAGAACCTTCAAAAGAACCTGTTACAGAACCTCTTAAGGAACCTGCGGTAGAATCTCCAAAGGAACCTGTGATAGAATCTCCAAAGGAACCTGTGATAGAATGTCCAAAGGAACCTGCGGTAGAATGTCCAAAGGAACCTGCGGTAGAATCTCCAAAGGAACCTGCGGTAGAATCTCCAAAGGAACCTGTGATAGAATCTTCAAAGGAACCTGTGATAGAATCTCCAAAGGAACCTGTGATAGAATGTCCAAAGGAACCTGCGGTAGAATCTTCAAAGGAACCTGCGGTTGAATCTCCAAAGGAACCTGCGGTAGAATCTCCAAAGGAACCTGTGATAGAATCTCCAAAGGAACCTGTGATAGAATCTTCAAAGGAACCTGTGATAGAATGTCCAAAGGAACCTGCGGTAGAATCTCCAAAGGAACCTGCGGTAGAATCTCCAAAAGAACCTGCGGTAGAATCTCCAAAGGAACCTGTGATAGAATCTCCAAAGGAACCTGCAACAGAACCTCCAAAGGGACCTGCAACTGAACCGCCAAAGGAACCTGTAACTGAACCGCCAAAAGAACCTGCAACTGAACCGCCAAAAGAACCTGCAACTGAACCGCCAAAAGAACCTGCAACTGAACCGCCAAAAGAACCTGCAACTGAACTGCCAAAGGAGCCTGCAACTGAACCGCCAAAGGGACCTGCAACTGAACCGCCAAAGGAACCTGTAACTGAACCGCCAAAAGAACCTGCAACTGAACCGCCAAAAGAACCTGCAACTGAACCTCAAAAAGAAACTGTTACAGAACCTCCAAAGGAACCTGTGATAGAATGTCCAAAGGAACCTGTGATAGAATGTCCAAAGGAACCTGTGATAGAATGTCCAAAGGAACCTGTGATAGAATGTCCAAAGGAACCTGTGATAGAATGTCCAAAGGAACCTGTGATAGAATCTCCAAAGGAACCTGTGATAGAATCTCCAAAGGAACCTGTGATAGAATCTCCAAAAGAACCTGTGATAGAATCTCCAAAGGACCTGTGATAGAATCTCCAAAGGAACCTGTGATAGAATCTCCAAAGGAACCTGTGATAGAATGTCCAAAGGAACCTGTGATAGAATGTCCAAAGGAACCTGTGATAGAATCTCCAAAGGAACCTGTGATAGAATCTCCAAAAGAACCTGTGATAGAATCTCCAAAGGAACCTGTGATAGAATCTCCAAAGGAACCTGTGATAGAATCTCCAAAGGAACCTGTGATAGAATCTCCAAAGGAACCTGTGATAGAATGTCCAAAGGAACCTGCGGTAGAATCTCCAAAGGAACCTGCGGTAGTATCTCCAAAGGAACCTGCGGTAGAATCTCCAAAGGAACCTGCGGTAGAATCTCCAAAAGAACCTGCGGTAGAATCTCCAAAAGAACCTGCGGTAGAATCTCCAAAGGAACCTGCGGTAGAATCTCCAAAAGAACCTGCGGTAGAATCTCCAAAAGAACCTGCGGTAGAATCTCCAAAGGAACCTGCAACTAAACCGCCAAAGAAACCTGCAACTGAACCTCAAAAAGAAATTGTCACAGAACCTCCAAAAGAACCTGTTACAGAGCCTCTTAAGGTACCTGCGATAGAATCTCCAAAGGAACCTGCGGTAGAATCTCCAAAAGAACCTGCGGTAGAATCTCCAAAGGAACCTGCGGTAGAATCTCCAAAGGAACCTGCGGTAGAATCTCCAAAGGAACCTGCGGTAGAATCTCCAAAGGAACCTGTGATAGAATCTCCAAAGGAACCTGTGATAGAATCTCCAAAGGAACCTGTGATAGAATCTCTAAAAGAAACTACAACAGAATCTCCAAAGGAGCCTGCAACAGAACCTTCAAAAGAACCTGCAGCAGAACCTCCAAAAGAACCTCCAAAGGAACCTGCAACAGAACCTCCAAAAGAACCTCCAAAGGAACCTGTGGTAGAATCTCCAAAGGAACCTGTGATAGAATCTCCAAAGGAACCTGCGGTAGAATCTCCAAAAGAACCTGCGGTAGAACCTCCAAAAGAACCTGCGCCAGAATCACCAAAGGAACCTGCGATGGATAATCCAAAGGTACCTGCGATAGAATCTCCAAAGGAACCTGTGATAGAATGTCCAAAGGAACCTGTGATAGAATGTCCAAAGGAACCTGTGATAGAATGTCCAAAGGAACCTGTGATAGAATGTCCAAAGGAACCTGTGATAGAATCTCCAAAGGAACCTGTGATAGAATCTCCAAAAGAACCTGTGATAGAATCTCCAAAGGAACCTGTGATAGAATCTCCAAAAGAACCTGTGATAGAATCTCCAAAGGAACCTGTGATAGAATCTCCAAAGGAACCTGTGATAGAATGTCCAAAGGAACCTGCGGTAGAATCTCCAAAGGAACCTGCGGTAGAATCTCCAAAGAAACCTGCGGTAGTATCTCCAAAGGAACCTGCGGTAGAATCTCCAAAGGAACCTGCGGTAGAATCTCCAAAAGAACCTGCGGTAGAATCTCCAAAAGAACCTGCGGTAGAATCTCCAAAGGAACCTGCGGTAGAATCTCCAAAAGAACCTGCGGTAGAATCTCCAAAAGAACCTGCGGTAGAATCTCCAAAGGAACCTGCAACTGAACCGCCAAAGAAACCTGCAACTGAACCTCAAAAAGAAATTGTCACAGAACCTCCAAAAGAACCTGTTACAGAGCCTCTTAAGGTACCTGCGATAGAATCTCCAAAGGAACCTGCGGTAGAATCTCCAAAAGAACCTGCGGTAGAATCTCCAAAGGAACCTGCGGTAGAATCTCCAAAGGAACCTGCGGTAGAATCTCCAAAGGAACCTGCGGTAGAATCTCCAAAGGAACCTGCGGTAGAATCTCCAAAGGAACCTGCGGTAGAATCTCCAAAGGAACCTGCGGTAGAATCTCCAAAGGAACCTGCGGTAGAATCTCCAAAGGAACCTGCGGTAGAATCTCCAAAGGAACCTGCAATAGAATCTCCAAAGGAACATGCGGTAGAATCTCCAAAGGAACCTGCGGTCGAATCTCCAAAAGAACCTGCGGTAGAATCTCCAAAAGAACCTGCGGTAGAATCTCCAAAGGAACCTGCAACTGAACCGCCAAAGAAACCTGCAACTAAACCTCAAAAAGAAATTGTCACAGAACCTTCAAAAGAACCTGTTACAGAGCCTCTTAAGGTACCTGCGATAGAATCTCCAAAGGAACCTGCGGTAGAACCTCCAAAAGAACCTGCGGTAGAATCTCCAAAAGAACCTGTGGTAGAATCTCCAAAGGAACCTGCAATAGAATCTCCAAAGGAACTTGCAGTAGAATCTCCAAAGGAACCTGCGGTAGAATCTCCAAAAGAACCTGCGGTAGAATCTCCAAAAGAACCTGCGGTAGAATCTCCAAAAGAACCTGCGGTAGAATCTCCAAAAGAACCTGCGGTAGAATCTCCAAAGGAACCTGCGGTACAATCTCCAAAAGAACCTGCGGTAGAATCTCCAAAAGAACCTGCGGTAGAATCTCCAAAGGAACCTGCAACTGAACCGCCAAAGAAACCTGCAACTGAACCTCAAAAAGAAATTGTCACAGAACCTCCAAAAGAACCTGTTACAGAGCCTCTTAAGGTACCTGCGATAGAATCTCCAAAGGAACCTGCGATAGAATCTCCAAAGGAACCTGCGATAGAATCTCCAAAGGAACCTGCGGTAGAATCTCCAAAGGAACCTGCGGTAGAATCTCCAAAGGAACCTGTGGTAGAATCTCCAAAGGAACCTGCGGTAGAATCTCCAAAGGAACCTGCGGTAGAATCTCCAAAGGAACCTGCGGTAGAATCTCCAAAGGAACCTGTGATAGAATGTCCAAAGGAACCTGCGGTAGAATCTCCAAAGGAACCTGCGGTAGAATCTCCAAAGGAACCTGCGGTAGAATCTCCAAAAGAACCTGCGGTAGAATCTCCAAAGGAACCTGCAACAGAACCTCCAAAGGAACCTGCAACTGAACCTCCAAAGGGACCTGCAACTGAACCGCCAAAGGAACCTGTAACTGAACCCCAAAGGGACCTGCAACTGAACCGCCAAAGGGACCTGCAACTGAACCGCCAAAAGAACCTGTAACTGAACCGCCAAAAGAACCTGCAACTGAACCGCCAAAAGAACCTGCAACTGAACCGCCAAAAGAACCTGCAACTGAACCGCCAAAAGAACCTGCAACTGAACTGCCAAAGGAGCCTGCAACTGAACCGCCAAAGGGACCTGCAACTGAACCGCCAAAGGGACCTGCAACTGAACCGCCAAAGGAACCTGTAACTGAACCGCCAAAAGAACCTGCAACTGAACCGCCAAAAGAACCTGCAACTGAACTGCCAAAAGAACCTGCAACTGAACCTCAAAAAGAAACTGTTACAGAACCTCCAAAAGAACCTGCGCCAGAATCACCAAAGGAACCTGCGATGGATAATCCAAAGGTACCTGCGATAGAATCTCCAAAGGAACCTGTGATAGAATGTCCAAAGGAACCTGTGATAGAATGTCCAAAGGAACCTGTGATAGAATGTCCAAAGGAACCTGTGATAGAATGTCCAAAGGAACCTGTGATAGAATGTCCAAAGGAACCTGTGGTAGAATGTCCAAAGGAACCTGTGATAGAATGTCCAAAGGAACCTGTGATAGAATGTCCAAAGGAACCTGTGATAGAATGTCCAAAGGAACCTGTGATAGAATCTCCAAAGGAACCTGTGATAGAATCTCCAAAAGAACCTGTGATAGAATCTCCAAAGGAACCTGTGATAGAATCTCCAAAGGAACCTGTGATAGAATCTCCAAAGGAACCTGTGATAGAATGTCCAAAGGAACCTGTGATAGAATGTCCAAAGGAACCTGTGATAGAATCTCCAAAGGAACCTGTGATAGAATCTCCAAAAGAACCTGTGATAGAATCTCCAAAGGAACCTGTGATAGAATCTCCAAGGAACCTGTGATAGAATCTCCAAAGGAACCTGTGATAGAATCTCCAAAGGAACCTGTGATAGAATGTCCAAAGGAACCTGCGGTAGAATCTCCAAAGGAACCTGCGGTAGTATCTCCAAAGGAACCTGCGGTAGAATCTCCAAAGGAACCTGCGGTAGAATCTCCAAAAGAACCTGCGGTAGAATCTCCAAAAGAACCTGCGGTAGAATCTCCAAAGGAACCTGCGGTAGAATCTCCAAAAGAACCTGCGGTAGAATCTCCAAAAGAACCTGCGGTAGAATCTCCAAAGGAACCTGCAACTAAACCGCCAAAGAAACCTGCAACTGAACCTCAAAAAGAAATTGTCACAGAACCTCCAAAAGAACCTGTTACAGAGCCTCTTAAGGTACCTGCGATAGAATCTCCAAAGGAACCTGCGGTAGAATCTCCAAAGGAACCTGTGATAGAATCTCTAAAAGAAACTACAACAGAATCTCCAAAGGAGCCTGCAACAGAACCTCCAAAAGAACCTGCAGCAGAACCTCCAAAAGAACCTCCAAAGGAACCTGCAACAGAACCTCCAAAAGAACCTCCAAAGGAACCTGCGGTAGAATCTCCAAAGGAACCTGTGATAGAATCTCCAAAGGAACCTGCGGTAGAATCTCCAAAAGAACCTGCGGTAGAACCTCCAAAAGAACCTGCGCCAGAATCACCAAAGGAACCTGCGATGGATAATCCAAAGGTACCTGCGATAGAATCTCCAAAGGAACCTGTGATAGAATGTCCAAAGGAACCTGTGATAGAATGTCCAAAGGAACCTGTGATAGAATGTCCAAAGGAACCTGTGATAGAATGTCCAAAGGAACCTGTGATAGAATCTCCAAAGGAACCTGTGATAGAATCTCCAAAAGAACCTGTGATAGAATCTCCAAAGGAACCTGTGATAGAATCTCCAAAAGAACCTGTGATAGAATCTCCAAAGGAACCTGTGATAGAATCTCCAAAGGAACCTGTGATAGAATGTCCAAAGGAACCTGCGGTAGAATCTCCAAAGGAACCTGCGGTAGAATCTCCAAAGGAACCTGCGGTAGTATCTCCAAAGGAACCTGCGGTAGAATCTCCAAAGGAACCTGCGGTAGAATCTCCAAAAGAACCTGCGGTAGAATCTCCAAAAGAACCTGCGGTAGAATCTCCAAAGGAACCTGCGATAGAATCTTCAAAAGAATCTGCGATAGAATCTTCAAAGGAACCTGCGATAGAATCTTCAAAGGAATCTGCAACAGAACCTCCAAAGGAACCTGCAACAGAACCTCCAAAGGAACCTGCATCAGAACCTCCAAAGGAATCTGCAACTGAACCCCCAAAGGAACATGCAACTGAACCGCCAAAAGAACCTGCAACTGAACCGCCAAAAGAACCTGCAACTGAACCGCCAAAAGAACCTGCAACAGAGCCTCAAAAAGAAACTGTTACAGAACCTCCAAAAGAAACTGTTACAGAACCTCCAAAAGAACCTGTTACACAGCCTCTTAAAATACCTGCGATAGAATCTCCAAAGGAACCTGCGACAGAATCTCAAAAGGAACCTGCGATAGAATCTCCAAAAGAACCTGCGAAAGAACCTGCAACCAAACTTGTAAAAGAACCTGCAACAGAGCCTCCAAAAAAACTTGTTACAGAGCTTTTTAAGAAACCTTCAAAAAAGTCCGCGACAGCACCTTTAAAAGAACCTGCTTTAGAAACTTTAAATAACTCTGTTTCAGGACCTTCTAGGAAACCTTACAAGGCAGCTGCTACGAATTCCACAAAATATTTAAATTCCTCTCCACCAAACATACCGGTCAATTCACCACAAGCATTTTCCAAGTCTTCAGAACCAAACATGAAAGAATACGTGAAACTCATAAACAAAGAGTCTGCAGTGTCTTCCATTTTGAAACCTGTTACTCTGTGCACTTTCAAACCCGCAACTTTGTGCTCGGTGAAACCAACAGCCCTGTGCACGTTCAAGCCTGTATTAATTTCTAACATAAATCCTGCTGCAAAATCAGCTGTAGTGCACAATAATAAATTAAATTCGGAAATTGCAGTAAAAGTATCATTAAAACTGGAGACTAAATCATTTTCAGAGTGTAATTTAAAACCTAGTTTTCTATTACCTTGTTCGCCTCAAATAATTTCTTCTATGACCCAGGCGACTTCAAAAGACATAGATTCTCCAGATTCCAAATTATCTTCACATACCAGAACTAAACTTAAAACATACACAAATACTGATTTTCATAAAGCAGCAGAACCAGCTGTAGAGTACTCAACGGAAAATTTTGTTGAAATGGTTGAAAAAGAAGAATCATTCGAGCTTCCTAATAATTCATCCTCTGGATTCAACTCAGAAGCTTTTAAAACAAATCAGAACATAGTTTTAAATAATCAGAATTCAAACTCTACTATTGTAAGCTCTCTTTCTAAAACATTTATGAGCTCTTTACATAGCAAAAATTCTCCATCAAATTACACCTCAGAAACTTTTAATTCTATGGTTGCTGTAAATAATACTGTAAATTATGAAGGTAGTTTTTCCGAAGCAAGTAGCAACGGTTTTAATAACTCGAACGTAATCAACCCTGCTGTGAATAATTATATGTCGAGTAATGAAGCTGTAGTCATCCAAAAAACCCATATTAATTCTACTGAACAAAACTCACTGCTTCCTGATAGTTCTTCTTTTAACGTTTCTTTGGAACATATCGAAACTCATAATGCTAAATCTTCTTCAAATTATACCTCAAAAAAACTGTCTTCAAAATTAGATATGGAGTCCCCATCAGAGGTTATTCAAGATTCCACATCAGATCTTGTGGTTGGAGCCATAATGGTTTCTGAATCAGATGCCATGAAAAATGACGCAAGTAGTAAAGATTACAATAAATCTAAAATCAAATTTAATTCAAAAACAACTTCTTCAATAAATTGTAAAAATGCAGCGTACACTGTATCAAGTCAGAATAATGTGTCCCAAAAGTCTTCAACAAAACTGACTTCTTCTTTGGTGAAACTTAAATTATTCAATTCACAATCGTCCTCTTGTTTCATTAATAGCGGAAGTGCTTCTTCAATTCAATCTTGTTTAAATCGTATGGTCGATTCAGACTACGATTTTCAAGATGAAATAAATTTAAAAAATCATCCCAGACTATTTAATTCGAACAATTGCTTTACTTTGAGTTCCAATTTACAATCATCTACAAACTTTGACTTTGAAATGGACGCAAAAAAAATCTCTAAATTCAGCTCAAAAGTTGATTCAAGTTTTGACTCAAAAAATCTTACAAATACTAGCACAAAAATTGACCAAAAAAATACCAAAAAAAGTAATTTTGAAAGCCTTCCAACAGGTTATCTCCAACTTCCTTCAAATACTTATAAAAATGACTATACAAAAAACCAGCCAAATTATAGCTCCAAAACTGACCCAAGTTCTTCACTCAAAACTGTTTCAAGTTTTGAAGCGGAATCCAATTTTGAAAGTAAGCAAAATTCAAAAGGTAAACCTAACACAAACTTCCAGGATGAATCACGTATTCAAGTTCAAGAAAATTTATATTCAAAAGGCAAATCAAGTCCAGAAAACAAGGAAGGTACTCAAACAGAAGGTAATTCAAAAATTGAAACAGAGGACAAACCACAAATTAAACCACAAGGCACATCAGAAAGTAAAGAAGAAAACAAATCAGAGAGTGAAGAGGACAACAAATCAAAGAGTGAAGAGGACAACAAATCAAAGAATGGAGAGGACAACAAATCAAAGAGTGGAGAGGACAACAAATCAGAGAGTGGAGAGGACAATAAATCAGAGAGTGGAGAGGACAATAAATCAGAGAGTGGAGAGGACAATAAATCAGAGAGTGGAGAGGACAATAAATCAGAAAGTGGAAGGGAAGACAAATCAGGAAATGGTGGAAAAGGTGGCTCAGAAAAAAGCTCAAAAAATAATAAAGAAAAAAATTCAGAGAATAAATCAAACAGCACAGCAAATGTTAAATCCAAACGAGAACAAAACGAAAAACCAAGAAGCACACGAGAATGCCAAACAGAAAACAAACAAGTTGGTAAACAAAATTCGAATGATATTGGAAGACCAGTACTTAGTGGAAAAGATGATTCAAATATCCATCCAAAATATGTCTCTACATATGATACAAGAATTATTGGACAACTTGATAGACGATTTGACGGTAGAGATGTCTCAAAATTTTACTCGAAAGCTGATGCAAAGACTGATTCAGAAAACTATTCAAAACATATTACAGGACTTGGCTCAGATCATATTTCGAAGCTTGTTCCAAAATGTAGTACAAAGTTTCATTCAAACTCTGATTCAATCTGCATTGAAAACTCTGATGCAAGCTTTGGTAGAAAGTATGACTCAATCCATAATAAAGAGTTTGACAAAAAAATTGACAAATTCTTTAATAAAAAATATATTGCAGAGAATGTTAGCACAAATAATCCAGAGCTTAGTTTAGCCACTTCTTTTAGTAAATCTGACTCTGAGTTTAGCTTGAGTAACAGTGTGAAGTCTGAAAAACAATATGCGGACAAATCTAAAACGTGTTTAATTCCAGAGGATTCTTCTGGGAGAATTTTCGATTTACACAAATTAAGTCAACTATCTACAGATACGAAAGTTTCTGATACTTTAAGACTCAAGAAACTTTACTCCATCTCTAGCGAAAACTCGTATGTTTCTTTAAGTACACAGTCTACCAATATACCAGACAATAAAAAAACCCCTGTGCTTTTACCAGAAGAAAACAAACACAATAATGGACTTGTGCTTACTCAAAAGTCTCAAAATACAGCTGCTTATTCACTCCAGAAATTAATGTTAAATAAGCATTTGATTAAGCAGCTAGAAAAAGATGAAGTATTCAAATATAAAACTACATTAGCAAAGAATGCCGAGTTTAAAACTCTCCCTAATACTGAGAAAAATCGACACTTCAAAAATAAAATCAGCCCACTTCTTCAAACGAAATTTGAAAATATGCTAAAATCCAACATTGAAAACAAAGATTTATCTCCTATGGCAAAAGACTTACAACTAATACAACAAAACAAAGTAGAAAATATCAAAAAAGAGCTGTACAGCCCAAATAAAACTACCCTTAAATTTACCGGAAAAAAACACATAAATAAAATTAATTTTGATAGAATCCAATTAGATAAAACGCCACTAATGAACATTTTTTTCCGAATCAATGAAGATCCCGAAGACTTTTTTTATAATATGGGACATTTTAATTTCTTTGATGATGACGCTAAAATGAACGCCATACATCCCCAAATAAATTCTAAATTAAATCATGACTTAAAAAAGGAATTAACTGTAACGTCGTACGAGAATGCTAAACTTTATAAAAAGAGCAAAAGTGCAGTATTTAATTTTTTACCTCATGAACTGGAACTTTTAGATAACCAGCCAAAGGTTTTCCCATTGCCCCAAGAAAACTCACAAATACAGTTGGATATTAATAAATTTGATAGTGGCTTTACAGTAGATGATCAAAACACATCAAACATTTACGGTGTGAATACAAATATCATATCCGATGATTTACATCAAAAACTATCAAACACACAACTATTGCACCATGTGATAAATGATAGCGTCAAAAAAGCTGTTTATTTAGAGTCAAGTTCAAATGATTATTTGCCTTCCAAATCTTTGCATACTGCAAATAAAAACGAAGTTTTCATTGACGGAATGCATGAAAATGAAAATGAATCATCAAATAAATTACTTATGTGTACTCCAAAAAGTAATCAAAATAATACCAATTATTTAAATGGTCTCAAATCCCCTTCTTTAAACTTTTCAAGAAATGATTTACTTACTCAAAGCATCTTAGCTAACAATTTCAATCAATATGTTCTAGCAAACACCTCTGAAAACTCTATCTACCCATTTTCTGAGTTTAATAAATCTGATTCTTTCCAAGACAAGCATAAACTCTACTTAGCTGGTCATGAAGCGTATTCTACAGACCTTGAACCTGATACTTCCTCCAAAGATTTATCTAACATCTCTAAACCTCATCAAAGAATACTTGCTTAAACTTTTATGGAATTTCTTTAAAAATGTTTTTTTTGTCAAAAAATTTAGTTAATAATAATTTTTATTTAGTAATAACAATAAAACCAGTAATAATTAGAAAGTAAAATTTTTTTTACAGAAAATCGCTAGTCTCAATGCACCTGTTAGCGCAAAGCTAACTTTTGATGAGTAGTACATTTTTTTTTATACTACTATTATCACAACTTTCAATTATATCTGAGATTTTTCATTAGTTTTCTTTTTACGGGGTTTTTTCTTTTTAATTGCAATATTTTGTAATATTCTATTCTATCAAACGAAATTGAGCCAAAGAAGTTCAATGATATCAAATGTTTTCAACTAGAGTCGCCAAGCAACGATTTAATCGACCTCTTACAAGATTTGAGCGCAAAAATTATAAAAACTTTATCTTTCAAGAGTGCAAGCAATTCGCTACTTCTACAATCCTAAATTTATTGGATTGTACGCAAATAAGCAAATGTAATTCTTCAAAAGCTTCTTTCAAAAATAGCGTCAAGAAAAAATGTCCTGACTCATACGCAAAAAGCTTAAGTCATATTTTAGACTTTAAAAAAAATAATTTTTACTTGTATTTGGAGGAATCATTTCGCAAAATACCCAAGCATAAGAATTTTTCACATATTCTAACACATAAAACACCATCTTTTACTTATTACACACAAACTAGTTTAAGCTGCTATTTGATTGTTTTGATGTATATATTTTCTCCAACAGGTAGCAAATATTTAAGTTAATAATCTTCCAGTCATTATAAAAATTCTTTTTGAAGTCTTGACTTGTCCCAGTGCATTATACCACGTATGCATATAGAAACTGAAATAACTTCAAAATTTATCTGCTCTCAAATTAATAGTTTAATTGATTTAAATTTAATGAAATTTATTAGTACTTTATTATTCAGCGTACAATTTAGATTAAATTGTGCTAATTAATAATATGGCTTTATAAAAAAATTTATACTAGTTTCATAAAAAATAGCGGTTAATGACCCATCTTGTGACTGAATAATATAACCGCTGCTAAAATAATAAGCCATGTATAAATTTGACTAAACTATAAAATATATATATGAATATAATGTATATTATAGTTTATATATTGTATATTATACATTACATGTTATATATTATATATTACATATTATAGATTATATTATATATTATATGTTATTACATTATATGTTATATATTAAATGTTTTATATTATACATTACATGTTATATATTATATATTACATATTATAGATTATATTATATATTATCTGTTATTACATTATATGTTATATATTATACACTATATATAATATATTATAAATAATATATTATCCATAAGAATTAATTGTGGATTGATATATTTTAAGTATGTATAGAGAGTAATTTACAATTAAAGATTTTCAAAACAATCTGAATGTTAGTCTTTCTATAAATCTAGGTTTATAATACCTATATCAATCATTTCTCAGCGCGTACCATTAAATTTTTCATTTAAGTTATATTAATAACATATACAGCACTCCACCCAATAATATATTAAATTTCTGGCTTTTACTGCATGATATATTTTAGAATGTGCCCGAAGAAGTCATTCTAAGGCGTTCTTATATAGTTTATGAATTCATAATAACAGTGCTGGCTGAAGGGGATTGTTTTTTTCCATCGAATTCCCGTCCAATTAGTTGTTTTGGTTCATTTTATCCCCAGCATCAAGAAGGACGGCCTCCTTATAAATTTATGGAGAAATCAGACATTACTGAATGCGAAATAAAAACATGGCTTTCATATGGGAATGAAAAATGCCAATACAATTTGAAATATTTGCGGAAAGTTTTCAAGAACTCATTGCAATTGTACACGAAATTAATATCAGAAAAAACTGCTCCAAAAAATGATTGGCTAGATGATGCTTTAGAGTTTTATGATGAAAATCTTGAACAAACTCAACAAAATATTGAATTGAATAAAATGAAATCTAATCTTAATAACATATTCATCAATTTATTGAATAAAGCATCAAAAAAACCAAGTACATCAAATAACACCAGAGACACTGCATTACTCCATGAAACACTGAAAAATAACAAAGAGCACACCCCTTTCGTTAATTTTTCTTCTTCGCAACCGGTCAAACTAAATATAATAAAAAAAGAAAAAAAAAAAAAACCTATCGATTTATATATCTTTGAAACAACTAACGTTAAATCCAGCTTCACAAAAGTTCCTTTATTGAAAATGATTCCAGTTTTTATGGACATAACTAACGAAAATCCTCATTATTATGATTTTATGAACAAGAATAAAAATAATAAAGACTTTAATTATATGAGGAAGTATTTCCGCAAAAAGCACAACAAAAAATTACTTTGCATAAGACATCACAATTATTTCTTTCTAGATCCAGGATTATATGCATTTCTTCAGAAATATGGCGCCTCTTCTTTATATAGCAATAAGTTAGTATTCAGATTAACAAATACCACCATGTACAATTCTTTGAACAAAAATCTATTACCAATCTCATATAGTCCAAGTAATTGTCTCATATAGTTAATTTCTAGATACATTTACGTATTTGAATGTTTCATATACAAAGTTATAATTTATGGTACACCAAATCAAACATAAAAGTTTAATTTTACTAACATATCTTTTTATTATTAAAGTTTTAATCTATAACGAGTAGACGTTGAATTTGTTATAAATTTTTATTAGATTTTATCGATAAATTCATCGAGCAACTGCCTATATTCGTATTCTGCCTCAGTTTATTTAACGTCCCCAAGTTTATTTTGTCATATTTTTTTAATATACGTCAAATCTTTCTTAATTATATTTTAAAAATATATCAAAATCGTGAAAAAATAATTACTGATTCAAAAAAGAATCTAAGTCAACAGTTATCCATATACTGTGAAAAAGACTCACTAGTAGAATTTGACTCCAAAATTATACCCTATGATGCTTACACCATGCCAGAATTTGAATATCAAAACTCTGAAATTGTATATCTGAATGAATTTCTGTATAAATATTTAGAGTTAACTAATCATTCAAATAAAATTTCCCCACAAATTAATTCTATTCTCAATTTGTATCCGTTATTCAGTAATCGCAAAATCTCGATTGCACCCTCAACCCATCTTCCTTATTACATACTATGTAACCATGTCGTTGCATCATCTTTCGACCATTCAGTTCATATCACTTCAACTAGTGATACTTCAAAATCTCTTGATGACAATAATATTAATAATAATGTTAATGTTCAGTCATCTCTTGTACCATCATATATCAAATGTTTCAATTATACTGATCATCCCAATTGCTCTATCTACTATCTCAAAAATTTAGGTAATGGGTGCTAAATGCGTTTAATCTATTGATTCATACTTAAATGATATTTATTATAATTTAAAGATTTATTGATTTCTGCAACGAACAAAAATAATACCTTTTAGATATAATATTATAACTTATATTACCAATCTGTATTCATATATATATATATTATAAACTATAAATTTTATTATGCACAAAATGCTTATTTTATTTTATTATAGGTATTTGCTTATACACTTCCAATGAATTATTGCAAAGCGTTATTACTTCTGAAGTAAATACTCCCATGAATGATAAATTATCTGGGCTTTTTGATAATTTACAATGTAAATTGATATTTTGTTTACCATGCTATCTCAACGGAAACTGGGTTCAAGAATACTATCAAAACCTTATGTTTATAGAGAATTCTTATGTTGAGGCATTTTACTTTACCGACAAATACATACTTACTATATTTATAAATAATTTACTCTATAATGATAAAGAGCTTCAAAAACCAGCTGTTAGTCAAACAGGAGGCAATTTTATGTATAAAAATAATGAGGACCTTCATCAATATAAAATAATTGGTCAAAATAATAACATTGAAGATTTTGATCCGTCTTGTAATAAGGACAGAGATGAAATTAGTAATATAAATAAATTGATCGAAGAAAATAATTTAACTATAACTAATAGTCAATCCAGTAACTTTGAATGTGCGAATAATGACTCTTTTTATCAAACATGTACGGTTAATCGTTCTAAAAACAATCGACTTAATCTTTCTAGAATAGTCGAAATTATTGCAAAAGAATATTGCATTCCTATTGAAGATATAATATATATGAAAGAGATTGTTTTTTGGAAAAAAAAGACAGCTTCTTACCGAAATGTAAGACACCTTTATAAACGCCGTATTCTAAACAAAATAAAGTCTATGAATTTAGATTACTTTTTTTATAACTTTCATGAACTATTTTACGTATTTCCGGTGGATTTATCACAGGACACCGTGCAGCTGGTTAATGGAATTACATCATTGAAAGAAATAGCTGAAAATGAAAAAAGTCTTAAAGGTTATTATGGTATAACGTGCAGACCTACTAAAACCAAAAAGTTCAAGTATATAGATCAACTCAATTCAGAAAATAGTCCACCTGCACGGAAAATATACAGCATACCAACACAAGTTAAAACTTCGGATAAAAAAATTCTGAAGCAAACTGCAATAAACTGCTGTAATCTAGAAAAACCTGAAAAATCTCTACGAGAACCAAAGAATACAACATTTCATGTATCAAAACATCATCGTTCTATAAATTCTTGTAGTCTGAACTTTTTAGAGTTGACCGTAGATCAAATAAGTTTTCCCATTGATAGCAAAATTGTTACTTTTGAATACCCGGCTAACAATACTTGTTTAAAATTCAAGATATTATTGACAAAAGACATACGAAAAACTATAAATTATGATAAAGATTGTATAGAGCGTCATACAGCTTCATTGATAGTAAAATACATACTAAAGCAAAAATGCTTGTTATTCCAAGATTTATTGCTAGGCCTACATTCTAACCACACTTTGCACTTATGCCCAGTTATCCATTTTCTTATAAGTATATTGACAAATAAAACTTTAATTGAACGCGGTAATTTACCTCGAGATTCTACATTCGAATTCTTGGAAATGCTTTATGATACATCTGTGATGATTGAAGATAAATTTATTGAAACAAAACAGTCTAATATATTTCATAAAAGCCAATTTTACAAACACATACTGCTATCTTTGTATAAACCAGGAGTATGTTCAGTTTTATTACGAACCACGACTTCTCCTTACGTAATGATGATTAACCGTGACCTTATATATTACATGAAAGAATCTATGAGTAATAAATATTATCAACTCGTAGCTGCACAAAAAATTGAGTATGAACTAACAAAATGGAGAACATTTTACATTAATTTCATAAGTCGAAATGTATTTGAAACCTCCAATTTATTTCAGAGCTTTTTTCTTGCTCCTCCAAATATGTCTGAAGACTTTTTTTCTACAACACCCGGAGTTAAGCTTCTTACAGATGATGACATATTTGCGTTTCAAGAAAATTATGACATTTTAAAAAAACATTTTACAATAAATAGCTTAGTAGCGTATGATAGTGAATACGCATGGGAGCTGAATGATTTATTAAATGGCTTACAGAATTTTTCTAATAAACGCGAAGAAACTTTGAAAGTTGTTCAAAAAACTCTTATAAGTTTGCAAGATAAGTCTATACAACCTTTTATACGAATTGAAGATTTAAATATTATCAAAAGTTACACACTAAAGTTACTGTCCGTATTACAATTTGACTCTATATATAATTTATGTTTTGAAGAAATTCCATTACTCGCTTATTGGTGTAGATTATATTCGGATCGACAATGGTGTAGTTTTTTTTTATGGCTCATATACATACGGTTGACACAAATAATCACCATAGAATCTTTATGGCAAACTGAAAATTCAATGATAGACTTTGGTTTTAGTTTTGCTAAGAAAGTTGAATTTCATACAGACAAAGCTTTTCTTTTTTATAAATATTCACTCCGAAATTGGCTTTTATTAAATCAACTCCCTCTCCCCAATCATCATAAATTATTATCTAATAATATCTCAAATGATCGAAAACAATCAGTTTTAACAATTTTGATAAACAAATTGTTTATTGCACCATCCATTACATCAATTAATGAAGATTCGCTTCATTACAATCTCCTATCATTTAAAAGTAATTTCTAAATTATATTTTTATATTAAATTGTTAATATTTATTAATAGGTCACACGATTTATTTTTTGAAGATGGCTGGATTATTATCTATAAAAGAACTGCTCTTATCATCTAACAATTCTCTGAATACAAATACGCGATTAGTAGCAGATATACCGAACACGGTCAATTTTATGATCCAACATTTTGAAGAATGTGAGAAAGACATAATTTTGTCTGATAGAGAACTTTCTACTTTGTTCACATCCCTCGTGTTTAATAAAGATAGCTTACTTGGTCAGCTATTTAACGACACTAATTTTTTGGCACAAATATTCAAGGTATATACTATATCTTTACTATATTGATAAATCTAGTTTAATTTTTATTTATGAAGCTTGTAATACAATAAGCAGTTGTAAATAAATAAATAAATTTTATTTTTTTAAATATTTATTATTTACTTAATGTGTATATTAAAAAAGTTGTATAAATTATTATATTATTGTATTACGTAAATTTGTAAAGGCTAATTACTTATAATTTAACTATAGAATCAAAATCAGTACGTGTTTCATTTTAATGCTCAATTAATTGCACTAGATTTCGTTAAATACTTATTCGTGTTACATTAGCGAAATAACTCAAAAAATTTTAGGCTTTATTTGAAAGACAATGGACTGTTATTGATTTATTGAAGCAAATCATAAAACAACAGTAAGCAATTTATTTCATAATGCAAGTTTCAAGGAGTTCCAAAAAATTGCTATACCTCATAAAAGATCAGTTGGGTCCCGTTTTCTTACAAAATATTCCAGATTTATGCGAATTAATAGAGAACGAGTATCGTTCTTTTCGCGAATATCATTACCCTGAATTTTCCACTACAAATAAAGTCTTCCAACTTATAGAACTGTTACGATATATAGTAACACTGAATCCTTTGGAGTCTCTTTCTTTGATTCGGTTTCAAACTTGGGATATCTTAGCAGAATTACTTTTGGTATTTAATAAAAACTCCATTATAGCCGTTCCCTGTTATATCATATTTCACCGGGTCCTTGCTTACGATACAAAAAGCGTGATTAAACTTGCTTTTCTAGAAACTGGGTTCTTGGATAAATTACTTGATAAACTTATAAATGCTAAAATTAAAATCACGGAAAATACTAAACAGTTTTTTTATGAAGATATGGGTCCATTACTTAATTTAGCTTTACTACTTCATATACTTTTCGAAATGTATTCAGACCCTTTGGAACAGTATATATTCTCAGACAATAAAAATGAAGACAAGATTATTGCTGAACAATTTAGTAGATATGACTGGAGCTTAGAAAACTACGAAATTTCGCAAAGTGAAAAAACATTGATTGAACTTAACTGGATCTTTCTTAAATCGGTGTTGTCTGAAAAAAATTGTTGGGTATCTTGTTTAAATAAAACTTTGAGGTATAAATAAATTAAGCTAATGTCAAACTTTCTTTGATACCTTTTAATGAAATTCAGTTTGTTATATAATTTCAATAACAAATTTCAAATCTTTATAAATAAGTTTTAATCATATAATATTTTAAAAAATATAAAATTTAATATTAAAATGAATTTCTTATGTGCTGTATATTAATTTTGTATTAATACAATTATTATACAAATCTGCAAACAAATTTGTGCGTTCTCAGAAAAGTTGAAAAATACCGCAATTATAATATAAAACTAGATTCTTTAATACCACTTGTAAGTAATTTCATTCTTTATATACATATGTTTTAGTCTGAGGCTAAAAAACTTCGTGACACTAGAAAAAATGTACAAAAATCTGCGCAATCAGAACGTCAAAAACTTACTTGAAACAATTTTTCCTTCTTTTTACACAATTACCATTTATTTATGTTTGAATTATATATTAATGTTTATAGTTATAAATTTTTATTAATGTTTTCCCACTACACAAAATTAGTATTAACATCTACTAAAAAGTCTTGACTTTATTATTTTTTTTTTAAAGAATGGTGAAAGGGAGTTATATTTGAAATTTTTAAGTTTGCGATTATGAATTTTGTTTAGTATAACATTTATGCATTAAATTTAGAAGTTAATTATTGTGAATGCTGGATTTTGTGAAACAAAAGTTCTCGAAGAAAGATCACCTGACTAAGCTACCTTTAGTAAAGAAAATGATATTTCAAAAGTATGTAGACTAATTTATATGAAATCATAAATCAAAATAAGTCAACATCATGCCAACTTTCAAAAAGA
The DNA here is from genome assembly GCF_018135715.1 of Danaus plexippus. Taxonomy (NCBI): domain Eukaryota; kingdom Metazoa; phylum Arthropoda; class Insecta; order Lepidoptera; family Nymphalidae; genus Danaus; species Danaus plexippus. The sequence continues at coordinate 87,613 of NW_026869870.1, forward strand.
TGTGATTTTTTAAAAAACAAATCAGAGCATTTAAAAATGCAGTCCAAAATAGCTTTATCGCAAAATGATCGTTATCACGCAGTGCTGTGCTTGAAAAAAAAACACATAGTAGAACAAGAACTCCAAAAAACAGGTAATTATTTAATGTTTCAGATTCAATTCACAGAACATGCATTAATGATGCTTGAGAGACAAATTATGACGCTAGAATCACTGCAACTTGAGCAGTTGACGATTAATGCGTTAGCTTCAGGATTTCAAGCACAAAAAACCTTGTTGAACTCAGTGTAAAGCAATACTTATTTTGAGTGCTATACAGAGATACGGTTGACTGTGAAATTTTGTATGCGTCTTTAAAAGAGGCTCAATCTAAAGATATGAAATTTAATCAATTATGCTCGTCAATAGTTGATAATATCACAGAGGTAAAATCTCAGTTGTATAATACTAGTATTCCTTTCATTCATATACGTACAACATACCGTTATATGTATGTACTAAATTTCTAAGATATAATACTTGAATAGAATATATTTTCAAGTTTTTGCGTATTTAGGAATCTGTCATGGAAGAGTTGAAAGAACTTGAAATTGAAAATATGGTAGAAAAATTACCCAAACCTGCAGTCAAAAGTTTATCTTCTCAGACAGTAAAAAGTGGTAAATATACTTATAACTAATGCACTTATATATATATTTTTAAACAAATTGTAGCTTGATAATTTCGATTAATTTTAGAAAAAAAATTATCACGAAATTCATCCGGAGTACTTTACAGATATAGCAAAGAACTAGCATATTAAAGCTCTATTGTTATCGGATTATGCTAATGTATTCAATTATATCTAAATTATTATATCTAATATAAATTTTTGTCGAAAACTAAAATAAGTTTTAACTCATTTTTTATAAGTTCAATTACTTGAAAGTTTTTAAACAAGAAAATCATTCTCATATTTTGGAGGAGCAAGCTTTATATCAGAAAATGTTGTTGTTTTACAAGTATTTTTTATATGAACTACAGTGGGAATTTTTAGTGGAACAGTGTCCATATTATACGGGAGTTTTTTAACACGGTTTTCGATAAGTTTAGCTGCTTCTTGAGAACTTAAACCTTTTGCGGCACGTTGTCTTCTTTCTAATTCAATTTGAATTCGCATATCACGTTTCATCTCAATTTTGTCCTCATTAGAAATGGAATATGCATTATTATCGTCTACAAAATTATTAGCCATAAAAATGTATATATATAAGTATATATATTACTAATGAATTTTTATTAGTCGATCTTTCTTGTATCTATGTTTTCAGTAATTAAAATAATTAATGCAAGCTTACAATGAATATATATATACATCATTTAACTAAAATGTATACACATATCTATAAGTTTGTCTTTGATGCAGTAATCAAATGAATATATAACAAATAGGATAAATAATACCTCTAGAAGATGTTCGTTGCCTTCTTCTCGTTGTTCTTTGCACAGCATCTTCTTCATCTTCGCTAGAAGTATATGAAAAGTACTTTTGTTTATAGTGTTTCTAAAATACATAGAATACAGCTTATGTACTGTTTGTATGTGATTCCCGTCTAAACGATAAAAACCAACGAAAGAAAACCGCAATTTGCATAAAGGGCAGGAGGTTTCTTTTTGAGCCCAAGTCTGTTAATTTATAAATTATAAATAGTATTTTTACTTCAATACAAGTATTGTGAAATGCATGACGACAACATTCAATTATTCCAAATGTTCCCATCTTATTTGAAGAATCTTCGTCTTCGTCATTAATATCCAGTAAACAAGCACCTATAGAGAAATATAAGAAGTTTGAACTTATAATCTGATGCACGCTTTACATACCGCATTCTGCCATAACTTGCTTCAATCTTTCTTCATCAAGAACTTTCGGAAATAGGTCGTCATATTTATTAGTTCTTTTCCGTTTCCGAGTAACTCGTGTATTCTTTAAATTTTCCCAGCTATCCTCAACAGACACCATAGGTATAACTTAAATTGCAGTTTTTTTATAAAACAGTCACAAAACTCTGATTTTGATAATGATATCAAAAAATATGTTATCTGGTAAAAACGAGAACGAACAATTGAATTATTATAATTTTGTAGATTCAGTTAAAAACAAAACTGTAATTAAAATATGTTTATTTTTTTTTTAGAATCAAATAAAATTGAGTCACGTATGGAAATGCTGCTTGCACCCAGCTCTGCACTATGGAACAATTCCTGCAATATTTTTATATGGTCTTTATATGAGTAATGAGTTTTCTTTAAATTTATTTTCTATTTTTCAAAAAATTTTCTTATAATAAAGAAAAAGTTGCTTAGTAATCATTAATAAAAAAAAAGATTAGAAAACAAAATAAATAATAATCGATATATATCTATATAAACGATATATTGAAACAATTAATAATATTGCGGTTAAATTAATATATAATACACAGTTGAATGCAATTGCTACTTCAATTATCATTTTATTCAAAAAAATGATTGCGCGTTGGAGCAGCTTTTAATAAGCGATAGCATATGTGGACTCTCTGGTTGATTTTTATTGTCTAAACTCCACTCATTTTGAAGGTAATTAGGGGAGTCATTTAGAAAGCTGTAATTCTGACAAAAAGCCCCGTAATTTTCATCATTAGTGGTATCTAAACCAATTTAAAAATGAATGAATGGAAAACTTTACCTGAAAACAAATCATACTTGTCTTTATAATATTGTTTGTTTTCCAGTCTAAATTGAGAGTTTTGGAGTGCAACTTTTTGGTGGACTGCGTTAAGGATAAGTCTCTGTATTAATTTGGACTCGAAGTTTGATAACCATTCCTCTTTATCAAAAAATTCTTTTTCTTGATTTATCAGATTTTGTTTGATGTTTTCTTGAGAAAAGGGAGCGCTAGTGGATGCAGTAGTTGATGCTGAAATCGGTGACGTTGTGCTTTTTCCTAGATTATGTTTTTTTGAAGAATTAATTTTGTTGTTGTTAGAGTATTTAGACTTATTATTGTTATTTACATCTTCACGTTTTACGTATCCTGACAGTCTGACATCTGATGGCATTGTGCCATTTATTGAGCTCTTCCCTGCAGACTTGGGTTTCTTAAGGCGTTTTACATCACCTGGTCACTTAGTTATTAATATAAAACTCATACCAGAGTTCAAAGTAGAAATTGGAATCCTCAATTCAGATACAGAATGAGCAAACGGACAATAATACCTTGTGCAGGTAGGAAAAGCATTACATATTTTCTATCACAGATATGCATTTGAATGTATTTACTGTTTTATAAACTAGAGGATGATATAATTCCTCTTCTTTTGAGTGCGCATATGTACACTAATACATAAAATAAAAAGCTAGGTTTTTACCTCACGACCCCGGCTGCATCTCCGAATCAATGACATTTTTTTATTATGTTTTATAAATTCAATTTCGGGACACAAGCTAGGTCTATAACATATAGTGTATATATCACTGACTTTTTATATTGGCTGAAATATTTCATTAATTTAAAAATATATACATATTTTACTGATTCTACGTATGATTGGTTGTTTGGTAGCTCTTATTTAGTTGAAAAATAAATAAGCAAGTATATGTCTGTGAATGCATATATATATACAAATTTTTTGATATTTTTTTATAAAGACTAAAAAACAGAAAGCTTCTATAAATATTAACAGTCTCGCATACATGGTTACACTGTAATACTTATTTAATTAATTTGTAAGATGGTTTATGAAATCTAAAAAAATAGTGAAATAAATGTTAAATGAGTAATTTTCAGTTATAATCTTGACAGCTAATTATATTAAAGAATAATAAAGAGGTTTGTGAATTAGCAATTATTCCCCGATTATTCATGCAGTTACACATAATTTATCATGTGCAAAGCATGCAGATTTAGTCATCTTTATACCTCTTAACTTCACAAGTTATTTTCAACAAAAATATTATATTTATAAAAAGTTCTCCGAAAATTATACACCGTCGGGTTAAGTTTTATTAATTCCAATAATTTAATGTAAGGTATTATATATATTTTGTTTTTTAATTTCAAAAAATTGCGGTTTTTTTACTTTTATATGAAGTATAAATAATTATGTTAACTTTTTCTTATGAGCATATAGTTACACTTATTTGTTAATGAGAATTGTTTGTATTCTTACAAAGTTATTAATAATACTTTGGTTTTTTTCTTACGAATAAAAAAACTCATTTGGATTTCGGCGCTGCCAGGTTTGGCAATGTGAATGTGGGCATTGATCAGAAGATTTACATTTGCCGTTTTGATGTAATTCACAGATTTTTGTCCGAAAAGTAGCTAGAGCTACATCATCCAAATTAGCAAGATATTTAATACATTTTTTCTTCATCTTATTTAATTTTAGAGTGTATATCTATAATTATGTCGATTTATGTCCTACCTCGAAAAAAAATCAAGCAATTATGATTATTTTTGCGAGATTATCATAACAAAAATCTCCTCTTAATTATGTCTAATTACAAATCTAATCTGCAGGACTGATTCTTAGACCTTAAAGAAGATATTATTACATAACTAGTAATATGTGACATCTTTAATAAAACAATCATATTCGAACAATTTCTGAGATATAAAATAGTTACATATTCTTCAGAGATGCAAAGTTAGCATTATTAGATTTAATAGAAAAAATACATGCTATCATGTAAAAAAAATATATTTGCCGAAAAGATGTTCAGCATTTATATTGTTCGTGAAAAAATAAAATATGTACGAAAAACATGCACACTTACCTTAAATAAAAATAAACAATTTACAGTTTCGAAAAACATTATTATGATGTAAATGTTATAAAATATTTAAACAGGAGTTAAGTTTTTGGACTTAAATTATATGATCTTCGAAGTTTGAAAGCGGTAGTTTATAAAAAACTATTATATTAAATTTTCTATCTCAAATTTTTATAAAATTTAATACAGATAACTGTTCAAACATAAAAAAATGTAGTCTAATTTATTATTAGTTTACCTGCATGCTAACAATTAAAACGCATACATCAATCTCAATTGTAATGAATTATTGAAGTAATTTTAAAAACACAACTAACTACTACCGACCATATGAAGTTCACCAAAAGTTTTAAATAAGTGTAATTAATTTATGTAAAAATACACACTTTTTTGCATCTTTCGTTAGTAAATGCTTAATTTATTTATAACTATATACTTAACGATTAATTAAACGAGAAGTAGAGTCCCCAAACAAAGAATAAACTATTCAAAGCCAAAAATTTGTGAAATTTGTATACTAAAATCAAAATGAACTTTAGTTCGATTACTTGCAGCAAGATTATTTTAATCATAAACTGAATTCATTTGGGACAATTTAAATTTTGTAACAAATTTTTGTACGTCTTCTAATGTAACAGTATACGTTTTACCTTTTGTATCTATAAGCTCTTTGAAATAAGCCTGAGCAAACAAGAAATAAAGATTATACTATTTACGCGACTGGCTTCAATGAAGTTGCGGTATTTATAGGCAAACTCTATTTGCTAGATACAACTATAAAGAATCTTTATTCGTACGGTATTCTGAGGCAATTTTTCCATACTCTTAAGTAACCATTTTTCAGATTCCTCTAACTGTAAATATATAGACATGTATTTATGTGCATGTAATTATTAAATATATTCATAAACACCATTTTTACTTCTACCTAGTGTGATTTACTACATTATCAATATCTTTTCCAAGAAGTTCTAATTTTTCTTCTTCTAACTGAACTTCAAAATCACCTATAAATCCTACTAGATTTTAATACTAAGGATACTTATATTTTCGGGCGGGTTTAATAAAAACCTTAACATATTTGTGCGATCATCGGTATTATATAAATATTTGTCAGACCAGAATACAACTGGAGTTATTTCTTTATCGAATATATCGTAAGCTTCATAATTCAGCTAATTTATATATATGAAATAGTACCATAGTTATATTTAATGAAATAATTCTAAATTGCTCATAATAAATTATATATGATATTTATAGCTAATTTTAGCTATGATATTAATAGCTAATTAATTTATTAATAATTAATTTATTAATTATATTTGAGCAATAAGAGTTTATTTAATCTATCTTTAGGCTCCAAAAACTTCTTGAATTAATAGAATTCACTTTCGAATATAAAAATTATAAATATGTATTTTCGTCAAAACATTTAAGTTTTTTGCATCTTACTATCCATATAAAAAATCCTTCGTCATTCTTGAGAAAAGTCTCTGAATTGTGGGATTTTGAAGGAGTTTTGCTGATAACACACTTCCACCAAACAACATCATTATCTGTATTAGTTCACTTTAAATATAGTAATAACTATACCGCTTTTTCCTTCATCAGCACTATTATCAGAATCTTCCAGAATCCACTAGTAATATTTTATCACTCAAATAATTACTCGAACATATATAGTTGTTCCAGGTTTAACTTTAGCAATACTATATAGCTGTTCTGATGCAAGACTTAATTCTTCGTCAAGCTTTGATGAAATTACATTGGAGCACAGTTTTTGTTTTTTACAATATTTATCTACCATTCAGATTTTTTAACAGGCTTTGCGATAAATATAATTACTTAGTATTCGTACAATATTTGTTTTCCTTAAATTATATGTTGGATTCAAAAAAAATATATAAAACAATAATAAATGCTTATTATATTTTATTAAAACTCCAATCAAAGAACTTTACCGCAGATACACCTAAAGGTGTATTACTTTCAAATGTATGTCAGTTAACTGAAAAATTATTAAACTCAAAATTAAAGGAAAATAATAACTCACAAAGTTCAGACATTAACACTGAAAACATACAAGTTTCTAGTACATTCGCTCTATCAAAGTAAGCATTTTTATGGCGTTCATATAAAATACAATTAGTTGAGCAAATTGAATATAGAACATACATTTAAAAGATACTGATATATTAAATATATTTCAATTGCTAACTGGTATATTTATATAATAATTTATTATATAATTTATTTTATAACTTATAAAATAATAGTTAGTAAATCCCGTATGTATAGTATTTTTATTATTATTATAATAATATAAATTAATTATAAATAATATTTATATATGTATTATAAACATATGGAATATGTTATTTGAATATTGCAATTCATACATAGTGAATAAGGATATGTAAGTGTAATGACATTTGCCCCCTTAAATAATATATGATTGATATAATTTTTAGTATAAAAATCAAAATAGAGGAGCTTGCATCTATTTTACCTGACTATATTAAAATCCATGAAAGCGTGGCTTCAGCAAATTTTGACTTGGACACAACACCTAATGTACTTGAAAAACCAATTTTTTTTAAAATACTTCCTCCGGAAACAAAATCTAATAGAAAGAGGCAACGGAGAATGTTGAATGAAACAGATGTTGCATTTATATCAAGTCAAATAGATCATGTAGCTATATATACTGCAGATACTTAATGAAATAATTCCTTTATAATAATAAATTATAGGCCTTAAGTGCAAAGAATAATTTACAAACAGTTTTGAATCCAGTTGAAAGTAATTAATCACATTATAATGACTATTTAAGTTACACAGTCAATTTAGTTTCCAATTTATCTAAGGTAGAGTTAACGTTCAATGATAATAGCAGACTGAACTAATTGACAATAATGCAAAACTAGAGCCTTTAGTTCCTATTGAAAAAAAATTTGAATCATTTATACAAATATTAGAATACATTCAAAATAAAGTAAGATAATAAAAACTGCTATTGATGTGTAATTTTTATATTTTTTCCTATAGAATGAATATAAAAATTGTTTCAAATCTATTAATACTATAAAAGAAAAGCCTTGTTTCAAAGTTCCGCTTGATATAAAGCTTCGTCAACCTTTATTAGAAACACTGAAGTACGAAAAAATACATTTAATAATTATCAATAAATGCCTTTATATAAATAAGCTAAAATATATATATATATATATATATATGTTTATATGTGTGTGTTTATATATAAGTGTTTTAAATAATAATAGAAATATGTAAATATTGTGAAATGTTAAGTTCCAAATTTGAGGATAATATAACATCATCTCCTGTGCTTTACCAGCACCAAGTAACTGCACTTAAAGCAGGGATTGAAAGAAACAATGATATCATTATGTGCACCTCTACGTCCAGTGGAAAATCACTGTATATTTTTGAATTAAATTATATTTTTGAAGCATCTATTATTCTGTGATGATAAATCGAATATTGGAAAATCATAACAAATGTGTACTATTGATGTTTCCTACAAAAGCTTTAGCACGAGTAATTCTTTATTTTCAGCTCACTAATTAAATTAACGTAAAGTTTTATTTATATCAATAATAATAATATAATAATTATAATATAATAATAATTATAATATAATAATAATATATTGATAATAATATAATAATAGAATAATAAAAATAATATCATAATAATTTATTGATAATAATATAATAATAGAATAATAATAATAATAGAATAATAATAATAATATAATAATAATAATAATATAATATAATATAATATAATAATAATTATAATATAATATAATACACAATATGTACTAATTATTCTAATAGAGCGAAATACTTTGAATTATTAAATGATATAAAGAAATAAATATATAAATTTGGTTACATTACAGTAGTCAGTTAATTACAATATTTAGGATCAATTTAGATCATGGATTACTCTCAAAAAATTGATACCAAAAGATACTTTGTGTGACAAATGCAAATTGGAAGGCAATGTCACCTGTTCACTAGGTTCTTCATTTATTTATGACGGGGATATTAGCTTTAAAGATAGAGCTTGCATTTCGAAAAGCGGAACTATTTTATTCACAAATCCTGACATCATACATGCTTCATTTCTTTCACAGTGCTCTAAGCAGTTTAAAAGATTTTGCAGTCAGTTATCTGTTCTCGTTATAGATGAAGCTCATTTTTACACAGGTCTTTTGTAAGGTTGTGTAAAATTTTATAGGTATTTTCGGATCACAAGTTGCTCTAGTATTAAGAAGATTGTTTCGCTTGATTGAAACGTCTCAATTGCAATTATTTTATACTTCTGCTACAATTGGAAATCCAATTGAGCATTTTAAGCTACTTTTTGGGATTTTGCACTATGATGAAATAGATGGCATAAAGTTATCTGATGCAGACAGCTGTAATCGTTCAATCCAATTATGTGGTTGTTTTAGCTGTCCCTGGTAAAATGAAGAGGAAAGCATTGACCTGCATTTCACAGGATACTTCTTCTTTTGGTGAACAACAGTTTGTTATATGGAGACCAACATTGGCCGAGGATACAGAGATTTCATCAGATGAGACTGAAATATCTTCATTATCAATTACCACTCCATCTTCTTCTAAGTTTGAGAGTTTTACTAAAACGTATAAATCCAATTTAATTGAATGTTCTTTAATAGTGTCAACTTTGGTAAAGTTGAAATTGCCTTCAAATCGGATTATAGGTTTGTAAAAACTACAAAGTTATAATATTTTGCAATACCCGAATAGTTGTTGAGCTTATTTATTCATATACACTAAATATTTTGAAAACATGGGGAAAAACTCATCTATTGCCACAAATAATAGCTTATCGTGCAGGCTATTCTGCTGAAAAAAGACGATTTCTAGAAAAGCAAATGTTTCAAGGAGACGTCAGCGCAATTATATGGTAATCTCATAATTTTGATATCAGATAAGATATAATCAATTTACTCAGCTAATAAATCATTTAATAACTCCTAATTGTGTTATAAATTACGTATTGAATATATATATATATATATGAAACATTGACAATTGCGTATATCTTGAATAAGCTAAAACCTCTAAACCCTAAACCTCTAACATTATTGAAATGGTTTAATATTGAGCATATGTTATCAGTACAAATGCTTTGGAACTTGGAATTGATATAAAGTCTTTGGATGTGGCTATACTTGTTGGATATCCTGGTTCAACTGTTTCACTAAAACAACAAATAGGAAGGATTGGTCGTGCTGGAAAAAAGAGCTTAGCCATTTTAATGGTTACCAATTCTGGTTATGATGAATATATTTATAACCAACAAGAGAAACTTCTTACTGTGTACTTTTATATTCATTATGAAACGAATAATAGGCCTCCTGAACATGCAACGCTAGATCCTCAAAATATTTATTTATTAGCTCGACATATTGTGTGTTCAGCTTCAGAAAGCAAGCTTAACTTCACACTCGATGGTAACTGTTAATTATAAATTGTTATATATTAATTAGATTTATTATTTTTATCATCAAAGACAAACTCAGATGAACAGCTGTTACAATTAATAGTATTACTTGAAGAATCTCAAAGTCTTATACGGTGCTGGAGTACCAACCATTTATAAGTTTTTTAGGGTGAATTCAAGAAATCCTTATGAATGGAAATTTGGAACAGCTTCTGTTTCTGATGAACAACTTGAGTTCCCCAAAATAATGAATTCAACACTTTCAGAAAAAGTTAAAAGAGCAATAATGTTTGATTCCGTCAATTTTAGTAAAATAACAATAACTACTCGACCACATAAGTTTTTATCTTTAAGATCTATAGATAAGAGGAAGTTTCATGTGCTGTTGCCAAAATTAGAACTTCATAAAGTTCCTAATATATCGCAAAAAGTGATATTTTGATGCGTAAATAAAATGATTAGATTGAAGTGTCATCAGTGAGTGCAAGCAATTCCATTAAGCCATCTATTCAAAACACCTTCATAGTAAGTTTGCACTTGTCATTTAATTTTTATGTGAGAACTTAAACTTATACGATAAATATAGTGATTTAACATCAACACTACTTAAAGATAATATTCATAAATCAAATTTTGCTTTATTTAATGAAAATATGACATTTATAAAAATTGTAATTATTTGTATATAAATAATATTAAGTAGACGGGTTTTACGTTTCATAAATAATTTATTAAATGGGGCTTTATCTATAATTTGTGATATTTATTAAACATATTTGAATAACAACAGCAGAAAAAAAAATTTTACGCAATATAGTACTGTAGTTAAAGCTTTTCTATACATCCTTCCATAGGAAATTGATAATATCGAATACAAAAAAGCTTTTTTTACATTGTACCCGGGAGCCATATACCAAAATCAAGGATACGAATTTATGGTACAAGATTTTGATTACACTGGGATCAATGTTACTGTATTACCAATAAAGGTGATTGATATAATGCTAAAATACTAAGACAGAATTCTCACTATTACACTAAAATAAATGATATCACGACAGTGTCAACTATTTCGAAATCCCACTTTGAGAGTTATCCTTTCAAAACATTATTAAGCTATGGCCCTGTTGTGGTAAAAAATCAAACCCTGCGATAGTGCTTAATAGGTAACTACAGGATTTTTAGGATATAGAAAAATTGAGAAAAAAACTCAAAAACTTATAGAAATGTTACCTTTAAAACTACCAACAGTAACAACTCATACAATTGGTCTTTGGATTGAGAATCAAGAAAATGACTATGAATGTCTTCATGCAGTTTCTCATTTGATTCACTCTGTGAGCGTCTCTTTGATTATGTGCTCTCCCACTGATGTCTTATGCTATTGTATTAACGAAAATGAGGCTTCCAATAAGCGAAATAACGCATTAATCTACGAAACTAGTATTGGCTCTGTCGGTATAGTCGAGAAAATTTACTCTATGGTACAACCCTGCTTCGATAGATTTAATTTGTAGAGAAATACGCTAATGAAAAATATGCTAGACAGGATTGTTAATTGCGAATGTAATTTCGGTTGTTTTCAATGCGTATATAACTTTCAGTGTACTGAATATAATAAAGTTATAAGTAAAACTAAAGCAAAGGATTATTTGCTGAAAATGTTTTAAGTATTATAAATAAAAAAAAAAAGAAATAACATGTTTGTATCTCTTTCCTTGCCTTCAACTTTATCACATATAATGCAGTCAACTAAAGTTCTATTACTAGCTTAATAAGTTCATAAGCATTAAGTAACAGAAACAATCCGGCATACTTCAATGCCTCCAGCAAATGCTAAGAAACAAGATAAAGCTCAAGCTAAAGCTTTGGAAAAGCAAAAACAAAAAATAGCTGAAGATAAAACATTTGGTTTAAAAAACAAAAACAAATCTAAAGCAGTACAAAAGTAATAATATTGTGATTTTAAAACATTCTTTATTTATAATGGTCCACATAATATTAAATTTTGAATACAGATTAAAATATTATTTTGTAGCTTTGCCATAGTTTAAAACTAATTACATTTTGAAGCTAATTCAATTTCTTTATAAAATTTGAATTCTTTTTATGAAATTTAGATTTAGGGAAATTATTGTTAATTTTTTGTAATTATTTTTTCAATTAATTAATTTTGATAAAATTTTTGCAATTTGTTAATTATAAAAAATAATTGATAGAATAAGGTTTAAAGTTATTAATAACATATAACAAAATATTTATAAAATGTGCAACAAATATTTTCCGTTATATGTAAATGTATAAAATTATGTATATTTAGTGAATCCACTAGATAGCTTACTATACATACCATTGATTAAATTGATTTTTTAAATCTGAATATTTAGATAATTGTACGAAATTGTAACGTTTTATGCAATACAAATGAAAAGTTAGAATACTTGTAGTTGCTCTATATAAGTTTATTTTCAATTGAATTGAAAATATAATTACTCAAATATGATATCGGTTGATATAGTTTTTAATATAGGTTCATAAAGAGCGTTCAAAATAGTGTTAAAGGGCAGCATAATGTAAGCGAGCAGAAACAAACCGCTGTTGAGAAACAAAAAAAAGAAGAGAAGAAAAAGCAGCTACAAGAAGCTGCTTTACTTAGCGCTTTATTTAAAGGTTCAGAAGAATCTAAACGTGCAGCAGCAAAACAGAATCCAGAATCTATCAAAGAAACTCAAAAAATTGACATTTATGTAGACCAAAGAAGTAAACAAAGTAATGACATAGGAAAGTTTCAATTAAAATGTAGGTGAGACGATGGCTGATTGGGATGAAGCTAAGCTGGAGGCAGTCATTAAAGAAAAACATGGGCAGTCCAGAGCTAATCCTACAGACATAGTTTGCAGATTTTTTATTGAAGCAGTAGAAAAAGGTCAATATGGATGGTTCTGGAAATGTCCTAATGGAGGGAACAATTGTAAATACCGTCATTGCCTTCCTCAAGGTAAAATACTACCAATTATACTAATAACTATACTTTTAATTATATTATTTAATAAATGGTTAATAAAATTTTATACATTTTCGAATTATATTCATACTATCACATATATATATATATATATATATATACATATATATATATATATGTAAATTTTAATATAGCTATATTATTATATACAAGATTATTATTATTATTATTATTATTATTGATATTATTATTAATATTATCAATATGCTTATAAATAAACTATTTCTAGGATATGTGTTCAAATCTAAAAAAGTTGACCTTGCCCCTCAAAATGAAGAATCTTTAGAAAATATTATAGATCGAGAACGTGCACAATTATCCTCATCAGGAACAAAAATAACTCTTGAGACATTCCAAGCATGGTACGTTATTATTTACGTGACTTCTGGTATATAGGAAGAAGAAAAGAGAATTTGCTAAAACTAGTGATATCATGTCTCGTGGCGAAGCAAAAAAAGCTTTATCTGGAAAAGACTTATTTACATTTGATAAAAGTCTATTTATTGATGATGCCGCAGCAGCATCAGAAGACGACTATAAAGAGGAAGAAGGTTATTGGGATTCAGTTATAAATGAAAATCAAGCAACCTTAAATAAAGCTAATGAAGAATCTGATGTTCATTCTATAGAAAAGCCTCAATATTCAAACAGTGGGAAAAAAGATGACATTGCAACAGAGTCTTCATAAATTTCCCTTATTTTTTTCGTTAACCATTTATTTTGCCCATTTTTTCTTAGTTTTTAATGAACATAGAAAGCTAAAAAAAAAAAACCAGTATCTATTTTATATAATAAAATTATACGTTAGCTCTAGTTTGTCTTTCAAATCTTTGTGCAAGATCTTCCATAATTGGGACACGGATACCTTTCTGTTTTGGTAAAGTAATCCAAAATTTCTCGCTTGATCCAATGACGAATACGTTTGAAACAAGAGTTGCAAATACATTTTTACGGGCATCACGTATTTGAACTATTTCGTGTGAACCTGGATGTTTCTCACGGTGAATAATCGTTCCGACACGGCCAATACTGTGTCCTCCAGTAACCATAACTTTTTGGCCAACGTCAAACTTTAAAATGTCTAAAATTTTTCCCGTTTCAATGTCTACACGGACGGTATCATTAACTTTGACATCTGGTTGAATAAATCTAATAGTTCTTCCATCATGGGTTGTTGCATAAGGAATTCCTCTCAATCCAACTGCTATTTTCTTAACACGGCATAGTTTATACTAAAAAAAAAAAAAAAAATTTTAAATAGCACAATTATATCTAATTTTTACAGTGCTTTATTACATTATGTATATAGCAGATACATAATATACATAAAATTTAGAAATACGTAAAAGTTTTAATTTACATTGACTATAAACTTACTGAAGCTTCTTCTGCACTGATAGTGTGAGGAACAAATCTTCCTTTAACGTCGTATAATAAGCGGAAATAACTGTTTGTTTTTTCAATGTAAATCACGTCTTGAAACCCGCAAGGGAAAAACATATCAGTACGAATTTTTCCATCTACACGAATTAAACGCTTTTTCGCAATCATTTTTGCTTCATCATATGACAAAGCGTATTTGAGTAAATTTCTTATTAATATAATTATTGGTAAACATTCGCGAATCTTGTGTGGACCACTTGAAGGATGAGGAGCGTAAATACCACCTAGTTTAGATAAATACCAATTCTTGGGAGCCGCTAAGCGTTTAATGTGTTTTTTTGGACCGCGAGACTAACATTAAAAAAAAAATATCTTATAAAATATTATTTTGAATATTTATTTGATATTATAAAAATATAGATACATTTTAATGAGTATAATATTTTTCTAACTATTGTACTTTTTAATTATTCAATTTTATTCATAAGTAATACAGGAACTTTAAAAATTCATTTAAACGTAAAATATGTAGTTTAAGCAGTAAATTACCATGTTTGTACAACTTTTAGCTCCTGATTTAAATCACTACAGATTTATTATGTTAAACCTGGATCATTGGGTCGGGACAGTACACAACAATTTTAGTTTAACTATTCATTAATACTTGATAAAATCCTTCAAAAATGTTATTCTAGTTTAGGTTTATACAAAACTATTCACGCAATCTTTAGTATACACAGAAATATACTCTTTTGTTAGTATCAAAATACTTATGCATACTTTTACTATAATATTGATATATCTCACTGCCAATATGTTATTAATTTAATTTAAAAATGTATATATCTCAATTTCGCTACACTTAAATAAGGCAAAAAGTGTTAGATTCTAATTATAATTGTTACTTTATTTGAATAAAGCTTACAAAAAAAGTTACTGCAAAAAATAATTTAATCAAATTCTACATATAAATCAATAATTCCAAAATTTTTACTCAACAAATTATTGTTCTGGTTCATTTATTGCTTGAGGAAACCACTTTGGAAACACTCTTTTGTATAATGGCATACAAACCTATAAGTTATGTGAAGATATAATTTTTAATTACCGTATCAGCTTGACTAAGAGGGTTGTCGAATAAGCATTTCATATAACCATGCGTACCCAAGCTTTTTTTTATATTTCCTTTACATCCCTTCTTCGTAAATAAATCTACGGGTTGGAACCAGCGTACATCATCAGCGTTGAAAAACATAAATCTTATAATTGCTTTAGTTTTGTGGATTCTAAAAGGATAACCCGTTAGTAAAATTCGTTTTATGATAAGTCTGTTGGGACCACTAAATAAGACACTTCCCCATCCTATCATTCTAAGCTGGGTAGTTTCAGGTTTTGAGGGGACAAACATTATTATGGAAGTAGGGGTTGCTATAGTAGGACAATACAAAGATGCAGCCACACATGCATGTGGGTGCAAAAATCGCTCATATCGCCACTTATGCTTAGGGTTAACGGACTTATCATAACCGCTAGAGAATGAAGGACATCCCATGAACCTTCTGAAACCGCAATGAAAATAAGCAGTACATTTTGAAGGAGTAGATTCGGTAACTAAGTCATATGCAGTTAATTGGAAATGCATTATAGTAGGTTTGCCTTCATGTGGTAACAGTGAACTTAATATGATGTAGGAATTAGTTTTCAAATAGGTTTTCATTTCTTCTGCTTTCTTTTCACCAATTGAAATTATAATTTTAATATATTTATTCTTTATGTTATCTTTAACAGTTTCCAAATAAATTTTCTTTCCTGCTTCAATAGTGCCCTGATTATCATTAAATAAATAAATTGTGTTCAAATTGTATAATATTTAATTTTTAATGCACTTACATTATATGAGTTGAAGCTAACAATCTTTGAATAATGAGGTGGCAAAGATTCAAGAGGATTCCAGAAAGAATTTTTGAAAGATCTTAAGCCTCGATATTTAGCAAAACTAACGCATTATACAGTAAACCTTTACATACCGTGTTTTTGCAAGTTGATCTACAGGAGTATCCACTTCATCAGGATACTCTAAATCTTCCTTGCTTCTTTCAACCATATCTATTCGTTTTTTCGCTCTATTCTTGAGTATGTATATGGACATTTTATTACTCATTTATTTTATCGTTCTCAATTTTGTCAAATTCTTTATCATTATCAAAATCATCTTCCTCCATATCGCTTTCGTCAATTTCATTACTATCCATAGTATTCTCCTCGTTCATACGAAAGTCTTCATTAACTGATTCTGCGTTCTAAAAAAAAAATCCTAAGTTTTTTAAAGTACCAAATATTTATATTAAAGTTATGCATACATCATATATAATTTAACATACCGTTTCGTCAATAGTATCTTTTTCGTCAATATCACAGTTCAAATCATCATCTAAAATTTTTTTGATGTTAAATTGGGTGTACCTTCCTCTTGCATATAATCATTTTTGGATTCAATGAGAGTCTCAGTAATTTTATTCTAAAATAAAATAGTTAATAATAGTATAAATCAATGGCTTTATTTTAGATATAGTGTGCTCTAACTTACCGGATTTAAAGGATCTGGTACCAAGTATAATTCATCTGCATCAAAATCTCCAAATCCCGTAATATGTAATGAGTATCTATTGATATTTGCTTATATAAAGCATTATCTTACTTTGTTGTGAAACCTATACCATGAGAATAACCAGTTACAATTAACTTGTTAGATTCAAACACAACTTCATCGGATATCAAATAACCTCTGTATGCTCTCCAGTTTATTGATTTTATAGATGAATTTCCAAGTGCTCTTATTAAAGGTTGTAAGTTGTTGAAAGATGCTAAGGTAAAAAACTTTCTGAAAAGATAATTTATTAATGAAATCGCTTGTCAATTAATTGATGTAAATATATAACTCAATTACAAAAATATTAATAAGTAAAATAAAATGTGTTAGGTTGTCGCAACACTATGTATGAATAACTTACGGTTCATCACTTATTTCTGACTCAAAATATCTCTGTACTAGATTTCGACGTTGCCGCTTAACTTTGTCATCCATTGATCTGTATTCATCGTTGCAAAGCATGGCACCCATGGTTGTTGGCAAACCTTGAAGCTTTATTGCTGATAAAATCTTGTAACCAATGCTGTCGTAAGACGGATCTTCAATGCTTGCTTCATGTGAAAAACAACAAACTAAAATATTACATATCTTTAAAGCATCTAAAACATAATCAATAACTGGTTGGGGTAAACCGTCCTCTAGATTTAACGGTTCAGAGTTGTTATTTTGTATTTCATCGATTAAATCATACGGATTCAAATCTATTATGGTGATTGATTGTTTAGAACTGTGTTCAATTGACGTTGACTGAGCCCATTTAGGCAATAATGTTGTAATAGGTTTTCCAGGACTTAAACTATCAGCATTTATCTGGGTTGAACTATTTGAATTGATAAATCTTATTAAATCACATTTTAAACTGTAAGTATTTATTCCTTTCTTAAAGGGTAGTAATACAACCACTCTAGGACTTTCAAGAGTTTTAACTTTTTTATTCTTTTCCAATAATTTATGCTTCTTTAATCTCCTCTCTTCTGTATGACTCAAATTTTTTTTTAAAGGCTTAACTGCCAAAACAACGTTTCCTGTATTCGATCTGGGTTTTTTACGTTTATCATGAGGCTTATTTAGTTGTTTTGCTTTCTGAGGAGGCATTTTTTCTAAGGACTCAGCTTAATGAACCTGCGTCCGTAAATACATACTATACGCACATAAAGTTTGTAAATTTTTTTTTAATGTAAAAATATATCTAAAAAAATAACTAAACACGATTAATTACGTAGACAAGTTATAAATGTCATTCTGAGAGCTTATAAATGTTTTCCTCTTTAATATCTTTTAATCGCTCGTCAAGCCCTAGACTCTCTAATTTTCAAAAATATAGAGGAAACTTTATTTATTAACCTGTGTCAATATCAAGTTGCTTTTGATTTAATTCCGCTAACTAAGAATACAAGTTTTGAGGAAGCATTTAAATAATTACTTTTTCTTTTATTTCTTGATGCTTTTCATTCAAATCTTCATTGTCTTCTTTGGATTGACTTAACAATTCCAACTCTGCTAACTAGGGAAAAATTGTACCATTATTCAAAATACTTCGTCGTTAAATCGCGCTTTTTCAATTTCAATTTGTTCAAACTTCTCATCTAATTTTTTTTTAGCTTTCAAAACGTCTTCCTCCGTTTGCAGGTTGGATTTGGCTTCTTTAGCTTCATTTATTTTGTCTATATGTTGATAAATTGTTGAGAATATGTTATATTACTAGCTTTAGTAATAAGGCTATTATAACAGTTGCTAGAATCATCACTTGTCATTATCTCTGCTAAACTCAACGCTATAATAGATATTTATGAAATTATAAACACCTGAAGGTTGTAGGACAACAATGGGTGCTTCCAAAACACCTTTTTTCTTTTCTAAATTTGAATCATTATCGTCTTGGGAAATCTAATTGTATTTTTATTGAAGTTATTAGAAACCTTATTTTGGGAATTGTATTCCACCACACTTTTTAAAATTTTTCCACCCTGAACGCGCTTGATGAAAGTGTTTATATACTAGTGTATTTGGCTTTCTATCTGAAATTCGTACAATACATTATATAGTCTTTAATAAAGAATAACCAAAAATTTAATTTATCTATGAGAATATTAAATACAGTAAGCTGCTCAATTATATATGCAAAGATAATTAATTTTCTTAAACCTTAATTTTTTCGTTGAAGTTTGATAAGCATTTTTTATTTAATACCAAGAATCTCGTTTTTATTAGCAACGCTGTATAATTTCGCGGCCTTCGTCATCTAAAGTTCACATAGCATATTAGATTAGCTGCAAACTAATTCTCTAAAAACTATTAAATGACATGGTTTTTACTGTAAAGTTTGAGAAAGCTGCATGATATCGTTTTGAGACATTTCTACGTAAGTTTCGTCTTGCTAACCCTAACTTGTATTATTTTCCATAAGTTCTATTTGTTCTGGTGTGACATGGGAGAATTGAGACGTTATCGTTTCTGATTCAGGTCTAGTTTCATTGGTACTGAATATAGACCCAGGAGTTCTATGTCACCATTGTGTTCTTAAATCATTTACCCTGGAATCAAAGGCATTAGACCCGATAAAACCCCTGCGGTATCAAAATCAAATCGCTTTAAATTCATAGCATAGACACAAGATAAAAAAAAAAAAAATATTTTCAAATTTGTCATGATTTGATGGGGGGTTATAAAAAAATGAAATATATAAAACAATTTAATTATTTACAAAGTGTACTTAATTCTTTTTCTACTTTAGTTTTAAAAAAATTAAATTTTGTATTTAAAAGTTCTTTATCAGAATCCTTGAGTTGAGCACGTTCAATGTAGTCTAAGTTATACATGTCACTTTTAGAGATTAGGCTACCTTTAACAGTGTCAAATTCGTTCAACATAATTCCTTTAAGTTTAATAAGGTTACAAAAACGCGTTATGATGTGGGAATTGCCAAAGTTGACAAGTCGAACAAGAATTAAATCAGCCAGCTGTACTATGTTTAAACCTAAATAAGCAAAAATAGTGATTATGTGCTAAATTGACAAAAGGGCTTAGTTACCATTATCGCAAGCCTTCAAATATTCTTCGTCTTCAATTGGTATCTCAAGCTGTATTATAAAATAGTTATTTCACTAGTTTACTTGAGAGTTTATTTCCGCTAAATTTGAGTCCTGGTATTTACTCTTTTCACCTTCTTTAACCTGAAAAATCACAAATAACTTATTTGAAATTGTAATACTTACATGGTGTCGGTAAATTGTATGTAGCTCAAGTAACCGTTCCATTTTTTCACATTCATTTTCCGTAAGTTTATTGAGCAAACGTGCTACGAAACACTGCTTATATCAACAAAATTACTTAAAAAGAGCTCTTTCGAATTATTTAGCAAATGATAAATTATTGTGACACATAACTCTAAAAACTTTACAAAACCAAAATTATTTGCCTTCTTCCTCTTTTTGTTTTGATGAACCTAAACGAGCACATTTTCCACGTCTCATGAAAATTCCGAATAAATATTGCAATCCTAATCTGTACACTATTAATAGTACAGTAATATACTTTTTTATAAAATCATTGCAGTTTGTTGTGGAACTGTCAAGAGAATATGCTAATAGCTTTAGTGCTATGGGATAACCATATATTCGGTCTTTTAAAAACTTGATAATTAGATCAATTCCAAGATATTGTTGAAACAATTTTTTAGATTCTTTAGAGCTCATAAGAAGTATGAGACAATCCCCTATATTTTCAATAAATTCTTTTTCTAATAGCGTTTCTGATTCTCGACTACAGAAGTATGCAAGAGTTTCTAGTAGTCTCTCTATTCCATTCAAAAGCTCTTTACTGGCCAATCGCTCCTAATAAATATAAGTAGACAAAAAACTATTTATATAAATTAACACTATACTATTTATAATATAAGAAACCACGAGTTTACATAGAGGCATAAAACATAGCATGGATTCAAGTAAATTTATAAAATTGTAAATACTTATATATACATCTAGCTCTAAATATTAAATAACGTTATAATTGATTGATTTCATTAATGACTTATTCAATAGTTGTATATACTCACAATTGTATAAATTAAATATGCTGCTTGTTCAGATAAGTTTCATACCCGTAAAGTTTCAGAGCATTGTAGCATTACTATCAAGAGTTCAACAACAAAAGCTTTATTGTAGCAAACAGATTTTTCTGGATATAAATGATGAATTAACCAATGCATAAAGCTAAAGCAACAAATATTTAAATAAAAGTTTACTTTGGAGCTTGTTCATTGATAGTTTCTGTGATTTTGGAAGGATTTAGCTCCAAAAAATTGTCATATATTTGTAAGCAACTCGACACCAATTGATAGTCTTCAAAAAAACTGTCATCATCTTGCTTTTCAAGAATATTATATAGAGTTGACAAAATCTTAAGATTTATCTAGATTTCAATAAATTCGATAATGCTACATACTATGGTATCGATTATAGCTTCAGGATTTTGAGTCTCTAAAATTAATTCAGGAGAGCTTAAATCCATAAGAAGTAGTATGGCGGAGCTAACAATACCATCATTTTCAGTAATCATCAAAGCTAGTAAAATTCGAAATCCTTCATGTTCACAGAACAGCTCAAATAACTTATTATCTGCTCCTATTTGTCGAAATGTTAAAAGGTCAGATTCAATATCATTTTCCAAAGTCAATAGTCTATTTCACATTAATACATTTTCGTTGACTGAATTATACAAATAAACGTATAATTCTTTATATATAACATATAAATATTTGTTTATTTTTATATTTAGTTTATCATTGTCGTATTTAACTAATCTCATTGAGTTGTATAATTCATTTATAAGAATATAAGATGTTTATAGGTAATTACTATACGGGAACTTAATATTTGATTGATAAATCCACTTAAATGATATATAAACTTAAATGTATCATAAATTAACTAACTGCCTACTACGTGTCATACTCAATCAATCTAATGTATATAATATAAATCTGACACTTTAGGTTTGGCAACCAAAGTTATAATCCATAAAATATATATATTTTATTTATAATTAACTAACTTTTGAGTTAATTCTGAGGATTTGATTTTTTCTTCTTCATATGCTTTTAATCGATTTTCAAGCTGCAATATGTATTTGGCAATATTATTGGGAGTAATACTAGTTATGGGCATCTAATGTACTGTAGAAATTATATAGCAATTACGTTATCAGCACCGTCTATAATTGCTTTTATTTCTTCAGGAGCAAGTGTTTCTGGTAAGTTCTCTAAATCAACATTACCAATTGCTGTACGTAGCTTTTTAGTTTCACTCATGACGCAGAGAAAATGTATTGAATTAACTCAGTTATATAAATATATTTGTTAGTTGACGTTTTAGCCAAATTGAAACGCCCAGTGGAACATAAATAAAAGGAATATCTAATTAATGAATACGAAATAGATTGTAACAATATCTAAATTATTGAATAAAAGCTGTTATCCTAGTTAAAAAAAAAAGCTTTATATTATATAAAGAATTACACTAAATCATTCCGCAGAGGATCTGTTTTTAGCGGAATTCCAACGCTATATTTCTTTTTCAAAAATTCTTCAACTTTGGAGTCTTGCTGATAATTGTATTTAGCTGAATTTACATAATGCGAAGAAAAATTTCGCTCATAAGGTAAATTGAACAATGCATGATTTTTCGCTTTGTTGTTGAAAGGAAACAAATTTGGTTTAATTGTAATGCATTTAGCATCTTGTTTGATATTGTCTATAATGGACTCAATTAATAACGATTTAAATGCTTGGAATATCCAATATATCCTACGTATTCTCAAATTTCTGTATATATCATTTTAAATGTATTAAAGAATTACTTATAAGTAAAAGCTGATAACATAACTAAATGCATTATCGATATTTTGTATTCATTTAAATGAAACTTGCTTCCTCCAAATCTATATTGTTGTATTTTTGAGCTCCACCTAATATAAAGGTTAACAAATAATTAATGGAACCTTGTAAATGTTTGGTTTAAACTTCTTATTATTATAATCTTGATAATTTTAACAATGTTTGCTAAAGATGAAGTTCGGTTTTGCTCAAAGGTAGCATAATCCTATAGCTTATATAATGGTTATGATGCTAATTACATGCAAAGATTTTCTAATTGTCTTGTATTTGAACTTTTCAAAATACAATTCAACTGGTTTTTTGAAAGACAAAACTCTGTGAAATATTTCTAAAGCTTGCCCTTTAGTAAGGTTTTTTTGCGAATTATCAATTAATTCAGTTTTTGAAATAGATTCAGCTAATTTATTTTTCAATGACGTTATTGTTTTTTGAGCATCCTCTATGCTATTTGTAAACTGAAGTTCTTTTGTTTTTGCTTTTTCCAATCCGTCTTGATGAACCTTTTTTATTGATTCTATTTCATTTTCCAAGACAGTTCGCGATGTTTGGTATTTTTTAGCGAAGTTTAATTCGGCGTCTTTCTTAACTTTATCAACTTCCAGTTGATGTGTTGATTCTAACGATTTTATTTGATCTTGCAGCAAAGAAATAATTTTTTTATATCCTCTTTCAAGTTCTTCTACATAATTAGCAAACTCGTTATCTACCGTTGGTTTTTTTGAATGAATATATTTGTGAGTAATTATATTTGGGCTTAGAGGGGTTGTTATTTGAACAGAAACTAAAATTATGTTAAAAATTCAAATTATTTACCTCTTTCCTTAGCACTAGTTTTAATAATTGATTTTGATAATGGTGGTGCTCGAACAAAATCAGTTTCGGTTGAAGAAGATGAAGGATTTTGAGGTGTAAGTGTTTCCATTATATTTTCAACTGCTCCTCGTCGAACGGCAAAATTCCTTGTATCATGATCACTCAAATAATCAGATGATGTAGCATGTGTTATAACATTTATAGGAATGGTTGAATTTGGTTGCTTTTGAGAGAAACGTTCTGATAAATCGTTAGGATCAACTTTTTTTAGAGAACTGTTAGAAAAATCTGAGTTTTTTTTATTGAATATAATTTCCGATTTTATTCCTTCGACATCTTGTCGTAAATTTATGGGCTCCTTTTTTATGAGACTTTCTTTCAACAAGTTTTCACTATTTTTTCTGATGATTGAATTAATTTGTGTTTTCTTTCTCTTTTCATCTTCTTCTTCTAGTTGTTGCTTTAAATAATTTTCCAAAGACAGTGTATTGACCGTTTGATTATCGCTTGTAGTCGATGTTAATGTTTTTTCGGATTGGGAAAAAGGCTTGTCAAAAGTAACCAAGTTATTCTTGATTATAGGGTGAGAAAGTCTAAGAAGCGTTTTATTACAGCGTTATTACTTCAAATTAACGTTTCGTGAATTACTTATTTCATCTTCCTCCAGTGATTTACGATGGACAATTATTTTGTTCAATGGAGAATAAGCACTTTTATCTTAAAAAAAATTATAAAGTAATTGAAATACCTCGATTAATTTTTCCTGTTTCAGAAATAACATTATTATTTATTTTGATAGAACGTGCAGATGAAATTTTTACTTTGGGTTGGATAGATCTGACGTGGCTCACAGCATCATAGGCATTTGCATATGATATGTTTCTTTTTACTGGTTTTGATGAAGTAGGATTAGAAAATAAGAACAACGAAGCTCTGTCCTCTGGAGTATTTTTTTTAGAAACAATTTCTCCTATCTTATTCAACATTGGGCTTTTATTCCGAAGATTAGCAATTTCTTCTATGTTTTCATAACTTGATGAGTCATTTGTATGTGTTCGGCCAAAAACGCGTTTGGCAAAATTATGTTTCTTTATAGATGGTTTACTTATATTCTGTCTCGGAGACTGATAATCATGAAAAACCTGATTGGGCTCACTCTGATTGATAGACTTATCATATCGAACATCTGAAGTACGAACAGCTTTCATATTATCAGTATTAGTGGCTTTTCCCTGACGTTTATAATTAGCGTCGGATAATGCCACTTGTGGAGATGGTGCCTGAATTGTATCTTCATGAGACAAATAATTGTAACTTGAACTTTCATCACTTGAAGGATCATTCCGATATTTATTAATTTTCATGAGAAAACTTGAGAATATATTGTTATCGGCAGGTGTATCATAAGACTTATGTATTCAGTGTTTCAATTTGTAACCAGATTAAATTGACTCATAATTTCAATTTATATTTATTTTCTTAACCTCCCGACTTTACAAACAATTTTCTTCCAATAAAATCAGATATAAAAAAATGACTCTTTATTAATTAAAACATAAAAAAAAAAACCAGTGATGCAGTTTTACAAACTGAACCTTAATTCTAAAATTCTATTGATTCTATCAATAATTGTAAATACGCAGATCGCTAAATCTTCTCAAACTCTACTTTGCAGTAAAAGTCACATATCTAATTGCTTTTTGGACCCTAGCTACAAATATGATGTTATAATTGTAGGAGGAGGAGCAGCAGGCTGCTCTTTAGCTCGTACTCTTGCTGATGCTAACCAATCTGTACTACTAATTGAACGTGGCTCTAGTCGGAATCAGCATAAGTATACACTTGATGCAGAAGGGGCAGGTAAATATTGTTAGCATATTGTGCTAAATTTTTTGTGAATTTATATATGATATATCAATTTATTCTGTTTTAAGTTCCAATTAAAATACTTGAACTAATTTTAAAAAATTATATAGGTTGGGTTGTTAATGATCCCAGTGTCTCCCAGTTAGTGGTAACATCGGATGAAGTGAGATCTCATATTGGGTCCGTACTATCAGGTGGAACAGGAATCAATTTTGGTGTTGCTATAGCAGAATCCGATGACTTTCTTTCTTACATGGAACTTAATGAAGGGGTGCAGTACAACCACACTTTATTTCACTCAGTAAAACATTATAATTTATACTAAGATTAGGCTTTGGACTGGTCTTTAAAATTATTCTCGAATCCGCAGCCACCCTTCACAAATTATAATCATGCATGGAAAAAAGCGTTAGGATCAAGTAAAAAAAAGTCATTTATAAAATAAACCATATGTGATTTCAGTATTTAAGAGTTCTTTCAACAACCAACAATATCTTCAGAAAAATGCAAGTTGGGAACCATATATATTATTCAATCATACGGAAAATAATAAGCGGCTTGGTGCTGATATAGCTTTAGGCCTCGCAGGAGTCGATTGGCCAGAAACATTGCACGTACTAACAGATCATACAGTTGATAAAATTACTATGGAATATGATGGATCAAGTTATAGAGCTGAGTGTGTCATTGTTCATAAAAGGCTTCTCAAAGATATTGCTCCGATTCAGAGTAAATCAACGTATAGTTTATTGAACAATATTTTATCTTTTTTCAAAATTCGAGAAAAACCAAAAATATTTTCCAACGTTTTTCGTAAGATAAGTAGATATTCAAAAAAAACCTACAGAGTCTAGTAATAATCAATTTAAGATTTGCATAAAGTCAACCGGAAAAATCGTTTCATCAGCTGGTAAAACATTTTTTTATATATTCAATTTAAAGGGGCAATCCTGACTCCTTTATTGCTATTTCGAAGTGGGATAGGACCTCTAGACTCAGTCAAAAACTCAAATGCACCTCATCTTATAAACTTAACAGCTTTAGGAGAAAATTTACGCGATCGAACAATGTTACCATTAAGTTTCTTTTTTAAGCGTACTAATCAATCTCAAAAATTTCCAATCACAATTTGTCACTCTGTTGGATTAGGCTATTTTGGGGATAAATGCCATAACTTAGAATATAATATCAGCAATCCAGACTGTTTTGTTTTAGGATTAGAAGAAATATCCGGTGCTCGAGCGGCTGCAGGTACAATCTACGCTACTCGTATTTTATTTCCACCTTCAATTCGCCAAGAACCACTGATTGATTTCATCATTAAAGTAATATCAAAATAACTTTAAAATTAAATTATATTTAATTTCGGCAGATTATTGTGGACTGTGAAGAAAAGCGTATTCCTTTGGGAAACCCTTTTTTACTTCCTGCTTGTCTGGTTGCAGAACAAATATCATCCTGTTTTAGACGAGTAGCTACACAGATATATTTCACAGCAGAACCAAAAAGCACAGGCTCTATAAAAGTTTTGCCTTCTGGCTTAGTAAACGTGACAGGAAATTATCTCAAAATGTCAGATGATTTAGTTGATGCAATGAGAGGTGTTACAGCTTTAATTAATCAAATAAATGAAGGTCCATATGAAGACATATTTGAAGAATTTTTTCCCAATTCATGTCCATTAATTATTTTAAGAAGCCTGTTGTTACTATTAAATAAAAAAGGTTTAAGAAAACAGATAGAATCTTCATCAATTTCAGATGACTCCATAACAAAAGTATATGTTTGATATTAATTACTATAAATTTTAGGTTGAAACTTATATTTCGGAACAAATGAATCAATTGATGAATCAATCAAATTTGAATTTTCCATTCAATAATAGGCAAAATCAATGCTTCAGAAATGAAGAATACTGCTCTGAAGAAAACTGGAGACCTTTCTTAAGACCCTTCAAACCGTATACTCAAAAATATGGTTCTTTTCCACCCGTATTACCAGATTCTCGCAATTTTACTAATCTCAAAGACTTTGTGACAACATATATGACTTCAATGTGGCACTGGGTCGGTTCTGCGCCTATGGGGTTTGTTGTTGATTCAAATTTTAAAGTTTACGGAACAAGTAATTTACATATAGTTGACGCTTCCGTTTTAAATGTAATCCCGCGAATGAACCCTACGATCAGTGTGATATCTCTTGGACGATATGCAGGTCTTAAAATTATTCAAAACTCATAATGAAAATTCATCTCCAATCAAAATCTTTCCAAAGATGACTTTTTAAATTTTCGGTTTGAATTATGTCTTGACTCTTTATACTTTGTCTTTTTTTTTACACTATCACCTGAATTAATAAATAAACACTTATAATTCAAAATGAACAAGTGAAACTCCCAAATCAAAAACAATTTAAACTTACTCTGATGTTTCTCATTTTCCTGAATCTTTTTTCTTTTTTTCTTATTACGTTTAGCCAACTTTTTTTTTTTTTATCCTCTAGCGCAAATTCATCTTTAAGCTTACAAAAATTGATATTATATAATACATACCGCTGCTTTTTGTTCTTGAGTTAACTCAGACTTCAATAAAAGCAATCGTTTAGGTTTTGCATTTCTAAGAAACACATTGATTCAATTTGGATATAAATTTATTTGACATATTACGATTACATAAAAACCGTTGCAAAATATAATTTTATATTTAGTACCAACTATATGTAAAATAAGATTCAAGTTGAGCTATATTTTTGTTTAAAACATATAAAAATTACTGAAATATTATTAGTACAAAAAAATAAAAACCTTATAGTCATTATATTAAATAACACTGTAAATAAATGAATCAATATCTTTATAAAGTAAAATTAATTGTTTACTTAATTTATATGACAATTATTTTAAACTTACAAAGCTTCTTGCATTAACTCTTCTTCAAATCTTTTTTGAAACTCAACTTCTTCTTCCAAATCGCCTGGTGTGTTTCGGTCTAAAAACCACCAATCGTTTCGAAAAAATTTTCCAAATTTTCCTTGTATACCAACTTGAACACTTTGCCCTGTACAACTTGATTACTAACACATTGTCTACCTAGATAACATTCTCTATCTTTGAAAATTTGACTTTTGATGGAATCCCACGAAAACTGTTCCAAACCTCCTCTAACTCCTTCACGGGAGGGACCTTCATATAAATCAACCATTGATTAATTTATTTACAAAAAAACCCAGTTTTCCTACAATGTCAGTATATATTTGATGCCTTGTAAAAAATGTGAAAAAAAGCTAACTAAATTAGCTACCCCAGATGTTAAAGAAGGTTTAAATTGTACTTACAAATATCAGTTTATAGGGCATAAAAGACAAATTAATTTAAATAAAACTCTAGAAAAAGTATCAAAAAAAGACAAGTAGGGTTTATAGTAATATACACGATATCGTCGTGTAAATTCATATAACTGCTTTTAAGACTGGATCCTAAAGGGGCTAAATGCTCTAATTGCAAAGCCGTATTACATGTCAGAGGAAAACTATGTCCTACATGGTATTATTCATATATATAAATCTAATTTTGAATACTCAGTGCACACCGGTCGGGAAAATGCTATTTATGCGGGAAAAAGATATTTGATACGTCACAACATTGCATGTCAATTGTATAGTTTGATTTTTTCAGTTTTAATATGCTTTTATTGGACCAGAAGATGGAAGACAACAACTATTTGAAATTATTTGCTTATTCTGCTGTTTTGCTGGATTGTCAATATACAGTTTCGAGGAATCAAAGGTTTCATTCCACTCTGATGTTAAAGGCTCAACATGTGCTACATTTGAGAGTGGACAATGCGGACCATTGGACAATACTAATGATTTCAGGTCTGAATGTTTTAAATGGGGGTTCATATTTTCCAGCAGTGTTTGAAAATGTGCTGCTGGTATAGTAACTGTTGAGTGATGATCATCCCCTTTCCCTTCGTATGCTAATGTGGATTGAACCGGTTTTGGCACATATATATTAACAGGGATAATTTTAGGTTCTGTTATTTTGCAATGTACAGAAAAGGTTTCCTCACTTTCTATCAAAATTGGCTCTAACTGTTGTCCAACAACAGTAGGTACTGGCTTATCTAAATATGTACATATACGTTCTTGTGCACAATCTGTTGTTTTGTAAACTTTTTCTTCTTCAAAAGGAGAGTTGAGCTTGAATTCATGAGCTTTTGTTCGCTGATGGTCTTTAAATTTCTCTGGCATATATTGTTGCTGTGATTGTAATTGTAATACATATTGCTGAGGCGTAAATTGCTGTTGTTTCAAATGTGCGTCTTGCTGAAATTTGTACTGCTGTTGTTGTTGTTGCTGTGCAATACATTCTATGAACTGCTGTTGTGGCACATACTCCTGGGGTGTATAATTTTTTGATACACTTTCTGGCGCGTAATGAAGTTTCGGTACATTTTTATGCAGATCCGGTAAATACTTTTGAGAAATGGGTGCATAATGTTGCATTTTTGATACATTTTGGGGTTTAGTCAAATACTGTAGTGAATTTTGTTGATATTTTTGGAAATTCGGTGAAGTTTGCTGCAAATTTATTGACATTTGTTGAACATTTGGCGAATTTTGATGTAGATTCGGTGAGTATTGCTGTGAATTCGGCGAGTATGGCGGTGTATTTGCTAAGTATTGTTGTGCGTTTGGTGAGTATTGTTGTGCATTTGGTGAGGATTGTTGTGCATTTGGTGAGTATTGTTGTGAATTTGGCGAGTATTGCTGTGAATTTGGCGAATATTGCTGTGAATTTGGCGAATATTGCTGTGAATTTGGCGAATATTGCTGTGAATTTGGCGAATATTGCTGTGAATTTGGCGAATATTGCTGTGAATTTGGCGAATATTGCTGTGAATTTGGCGAATACTGCTGTGGATTAAGTGAATTTTGTTGTGAGTTTGGTGAACGTTGATCTGAATTCGCTGTGTACTGTTTCATCAATTTATCGACTCTAAACTGAGAAGAATAATCATAAACTGCAGGAGGTAATTTAACGTTTTCTAAATCAAGATTGAGCTGCTCTGCTTTGATATTTGGTTTGTTGGGAGTTTGTTGCATTTTAGCCAACATCGCAAACAAATTCTTTATATTTATGTTTGTGAAAGATTTTACTGGTATTCCCGGTATAGTATCTCCGTCAGGTGATAATACATGTCCTTTATAGAATTGTTCAAGGTAAGAACTCAAAGCAAAGCCTACAGGTTTGATAATACCGTCTACATCTTTTGCCAAACCATGGAGCAATTTCCCTTCACTATTTATTGGCATGTGAACCAAGGAATCATTAACTGTTAAATAATTTAATATACCTTGTTGTGTTTTTTCATCCCATAAAGAATCTGCTATCGGCAGTCCTTCTATCATTTTTCCTTTTGTATAACAACTGAAGATATGATTTGTTGCTTCTGTTGCTTTTTTACCAACAGGTAAAACCACTTTTGTATTTGGACATATACCGTATCCATCAATTGGAGTTCCGTCGGGTTTAACAGCTAAAATAGCTATAGATCCATCTATCAAAAGATACCCAGGTGCGGGTAGCTGTGAAATTTGTTTATTTTCAGGTTCTTTAAGAGCAACCGTCTCTTTGACCTTATTCGAATTTTGGCTTGAATCATCTATGACTTCCGCTATATTCTCGCTTTCTTTTTCAGTTTTTGTTATCATTAATGGACCATTTGAACTATGATCTACACGTATTTGAGACTGAATAGTGTTTTCGTTGTTTTTTTGTTTCGAAAAAAGGGAGTTATTACGTTCTGATAGTTTTTTGGATGTAATTTCCAAAGAGTTTTGATTTATTAATGCTATATTTTTGAATAATAAATGATGAGGCTGTAAAGTTATGCCTTCAGTAATAGATCCATCATTTAGTCTTATTAAATTAGGAATAATCTCATTTTCAGCGTTATAAACTGGCAATCCAATTGGCCTAACGGTTTCTGATATTGTGTCAACAACATAATTAGGTATTGGTTGTTTAGCTTGATCTATAGCTTCCCAATGTCTTGAACCGTCTATTGCTTGATAAAAGGGTCTTGGCAGTAAGGTATGGCTGTTTAAAGCTTCTTTCAATACAGGTAGCCCAATAGCCAATTCATTTTCAGCTGTAATTATTGTGCAAGGAATAGTCGGATATTTAGAAGGATAAGCTTGTCTTCCTACTGGAAGTATTTGAGATGAATATGGATGTTTTGCCATAAAATTTATTGGATTTCCTGATGAATCAGCTACTTCGGCGTAAATAAACTGATTTACGCCATAATATAATCGACCAGACAGGTGTATAGTTTCTATTTTCACATTCTCTATAGAGCTCATTGATCCGTCGGACTTATCTAACTTATTTGATATAAGATTATAAAATTATTAGTAGAAAGAAATAGTATTAATATTATTTTTTTACTAATTATTTATACTTTCAATGGTTAATAGAAAAATAATTCAATTTCACTAATTATATATGATTGTATAAATAATAAATTTTGAAAACACAAATAACATGTAATTTATATATATATATATATTATTTAATATTTACGGGTTGAATATGCTTGTATAGCAGCTGATGGTTGAAAGTTACTACTTTAGGCGATAAGATGTTTGAAGCTAACTGGTTTTGAAGCATATACTTATGTATAATCAAATGTGACTTGATCTGCACACAAAGTTATGTGAACCGCATATAATCACATGTTTATCAGAAATCTTGCAAAATATACCTTTTCAGTGCTAAATGTACAACTGAATATTTCTAATGTATTTTTTAATTATAAAAAATTAGACAAAATTAAGTTGCTTGTTCAGTGGCACTCTTGATTTTTTAGAAAGTAAAATTTAAGATGCTCGATATCAAAGTAATTTAAGTCCTCGACTTTTTTTACACGAACCAAGATTTCTGTCAATTTGATAATATCCTTCGTTGCCGTATTTTAGTTTGCATAGTCTCTCTCCCATATTTTTAAAGTCTATAGATTTACAATAGTATTTAAGTTATTATAACTTAGTTTAATATATACACTAATACTTCATTTTATAGCTTTAACCTGATTTGAACATCGATGATTTATGAGTAATTGAGTTTTCATAAGAAATAAGTGCTTTGGCTATTTGGTCTATTTGATTATTTAATCAAATCATGAAAAATTACGATCAACCATAAAATTATAATCCTCTATATAAGAATTTGATTTCTCCCTATCTTTAATTATGTTATCATTAGAAAATAATTGACCTGTTTGGTATTTATCAAAGTGTTTTAAAAGATAATAATTATCGAACACTCCTTGAAAATCAGTTTGCTTATCTTCATTTTTAACAAATTGATAAATGGGGAAAATTACAAAAAATATAGTTATATAAATTATCATTAATTATGTAATTGAACTACCGACTGAAAAAAAAATTATTAAATAATAGTTTAGAAAAAAATAGAACTTTGTGCTAATTGATAATTTTGAATATTGAACTTAAATTAATTAACTGATCTGTGTTCTTTGAAATCCATTTATACAATGTCTGAGAACAAATGATTTAAATCTTTGTTTTCATAATTACTTGTCGAACAGCTCTTTTATGAGAAGTGAACTCATTAGAATTTGATGATTCAAGAAGCATTATAGCGTGACTTAAAGCTTCCTACAAGTTAGATTATAGAAGTTATTTTTCTAGATTACATTAAAATTATCAACATCTGAGCTGTCTTTCATTTTAAGATTTGTACAAGAAGATTGGTGACATCGGTAACCAGAAATGATGGATACAGAATTGCTTTCGCCACATTCCGCACACCTTAGTTATAAATCAAAACAAAATTCATTTACAGCCGTTTATGCATATATATTTTGTGAGCTTGTCTTTGTATAAATAATGTTAGACAATTTTGAATAAAAGATATCGGTAGGTCCTCGTGACATTTCAAACAACTAAAACTCTAGAAATACAATATGATTAGATGTGAATTGGCATAGTTATCAAATCATTAATTTTCTATTAATTATTAATAATTATAAACTTTTTAATAATAAATTTCAACTTAAAATATAATTTAAGACGTAAATTTAGAATAATGAGATATATAACTACTAATCATAATTTATGTTAAAATACAACATTACATTGATAAATGAATTGATACTATACAAATATTGCCCCGCATATGTTACAAACTATATGCAGTTTTTTTATATAAACAATATTAAATAATTATAATATTTAATATAATAATAATATATATATATATATATATATATATATATATATATATATATAATATATATATATAGCTTAGTGTAGAATAAAATTATAATAGAGCTTGTGTGCAATATACAACTTAAAACTTATAAGTTAGCTTACTTTTATGGCGTAAGAGAGAGGCATTGAGATAAGGCAGTATGGACATCTAAACGTTTCCTGGTCTAGAAGGGTCTAAATTGTAATTTTTGAACAGATTCTTACATTTTGATATTCAGGAGTTTCCACGGAAACTGAATTTGTTTGAAATATTGTGGAATTATTGGTATCTGTAAATTTGCTTGTATCGGGAAGCTTGCAGTTAAGTCCAAGACATTCTGCAATTCTTTCGTAACTTGTGCCTTCAAGATGTGCACATAATCGTTCCACAGATGGTAAAATTTGGTTGTTTATGTACCAGCTATGATCGACCTTCATAAAATTCATCAATTCATATTTTAAAGTGTACTTTAAGGTTTTTGGATTTAATTTCTGTTGGGTGAAAAGCTCTCTCAGCTATAATGGCTCCTTCAACATCGCAAAAAACGTAAGCAATCTCGGTTCCTGGTTGAATAGGCCATCCATTTACGATTAATCTTGAAGCTACCTATGAATTTGGAATATACAGCACGCTAACCTGCACATGTGGATGGATTCGAGCATCCGCATATTGCTGAGGTAATTTTTTTAGCGTTTTTGTTATAATAAACATATTAACGTCAAACCTGCATATTTATGATCACATTTGACTATAAATTATTCATTTATATATATATATATATGTATCAATTGAATAATGCTATAAACTCAAACATGTATTTCAACATAATGTATCTCAAACTTTGTATGAATAATGCCCAGCAATTATTACTTATTGTCGAAAATTTGTTTGCGAATATTACGAAGATACTCATGAAGAATTTCAACAACTTTTTCCACAGTATATGACGAGTTAAATATAATAGAAAGAATATAATTTCCGATCGATTTGGTTATAGGAGACCAGTCTCTTCTAACTAAGTCGATTCCTTTATTCTCCTGTTGATACTTCTTTTCTGCGTAATTAATGATCTGTCCTCAAATTAATAGTTATCTAATATTTACTTTTACACAGGCATATTTCTTTTTTTTGAGAAGTAACAGTCGCGAAAATACTGCATCTAGTTCAATTTCCAAATGACTCTCCGGCAAATTTATTAAAGATTTAACTTTTTCCGATATCTGTGATAATGTAAGTTTAAATTATGTCTATATACTAGAGCTTTGAACGAATAACTAAACGTGTATAAATGTAATATATAAACATTAGCTCTATTATATTTTATGTATATAAATTCAAGTATGAGAATAAAATTACCGTTAGTGCTTTTTTGTAATTAACGCCTTGGCCGTCATCAACTAATCCTGTATTGATCATAAGGGAATCTGTATCCCCATAAATTACATTCAAGTGTAAAGTATTTTCTACTGCATCACGTGCTTCTTGTAGGGTAAGTCTTCCTTTGGCTGTCACCATTGCTGCAAGAGGAAGAGCATAAAATCTTGAGAGCGAATATCCGAGACAACCATATATGGAATTTGCAGTAAGTTTCAAAGCGAGTTGTCTTATATTTAAAGCTTCATACTGAGTTTCATTAGCAAACTTCATTTCAATTTTAAGTTTATTTCTTGCCTTGAAAAACACATTAAAAGTCATAACTGCCTTACTGTTACAAGATCTCTAACTACAGTAGGTAAAATTCCTAATGGAATATCTTGTTTTATGGAGGCTTCATTATTATCAAATATAACTGTTGTAAAACAAATATTATATTCCTGGTAGCTTCATTTATTCATAGATAAGCTTACTTGTATCAAAGAAGGATACAGAGAATTAAAGTCCAACAGTAAAACAAATTGTTCGTATAGTCCGCACATTGGCTCTAAAACAAGTCCTCCTGCGTAGGATTCCTATACATAAGTTATAAGCTAGTATAAGGAGTGATAAAAGAAAAACGCAGTTCACAGTAATGTACAGTATTACTATTTAAGGCTACAATTTAATTGCATTATTTTAACATATAATTTAAATAAATGACATAAATATAATAAATAAAAATGCACAACTGAATACATGATATATATTAAATACTTATGATAATAATATATATAATAAATATATTATATATAATAAATATATTGTATATGATAAATTTATTATAATAACAATAATGTGAATCTTCGACAAAAGGAAAATTTATTACTGATATAAGAAAAATTACTGCTATATAAATTATATTCATAATATTACTTTTTTTTTGTTATTATTGTCGTAGTCGTCTTCTCCAAGCTGCTTAAAAACAAAGTCTTCTACAGTTTGCTTGGAGTGTGAAACATTAGAAGGCAAAAGTTTATTTTGGTGGAAAGCGTGCAATAAAAGTAATTCATTCCTTTCTGCTCGGTAATTTAATAAAGAACGATGCCAATAATGACCAGCTAGACTTGCTAATTCTTTGGAAAGTTGTAATATCTACTTAAAATTTAATTATAATAGTAAATTTGCCTTTAATTTATGGAATATTGAAAAACAAGCTTCAGTGTAGGAATGCATTTGTCTGATACACTGTATAAAGGAATATTCGGTTTTAGCAGCTTGTGCGAATTTCTCAATAGGAATAGGATTTGAATAAGTTTTAGTATTCTCAGGAAATAAGCGAGCGATTACAGTAGGTATATCATATTGAACCTTAGTTTAAATTGAGTTCACTAAAACACGTACTAAATTTCGTATTAAATCTCGGCTTTGAATAGTAGTATCACATAATAAGCGTCCTACTGTAAAGTCTCTGAGAGAAAAGCCATCTTTTCGAGTTTGTATTAATGTTTTTAAGCGTGAAATTTTAGGTTTAAATACTCCTTTTAATCTGTCCTTTAAATAGATGAGATCAGAGGCTAATAAATTGTGTCCCACTATCATATCAGGATCATAATTCTAATGGTATTATTTTAATTAAACAGTTCTTACCGTATATAACCTTATAAATTCTTTTAATAGAAGTTCTTCATTAGGAAAATGAGTGACACCAGCAACGTTTATATTCTCCAAAATTTTTTCTGAGTGATATCCCAGAAACTTTTTATTAAATGAATGATTTTGAGGATTTTCAGAATGCTCTACAGTATACTGTTTCCATTCCGCTGAAATAACCGAAACCTAATACCAAAGTGGAATAAAACTGTTAACTAAAATACTTCGTGAGAACTTGAGGCTACTTTAGGAATAGTGAATCCAATATGAAGTATCAATAAATTCAATGGAGGCAGACTTGGTTGCTCTGGTTAAGCCAAATTTATAATAAAATTCAATTACCATTCAAGTAATGAATTGATTTAGAAGAAGGTATTTTTATTTCATAAACACAGGTTGAAATTCTGCTGAAGTTGCTGACAGGTGAACATTCATTTATATTGATCCAACAAGGACCTCTTATGCGACGCTTCACATAAAGGAGCTCACTTAAAGATGTATATAAACCATAAACAGCCGAATATGTTTTCCCTAAAGTTGGAGCTTCCAGTAATGGCTCACTTGATAAATACACAATCTGATCAATTATACGTCATAATGATAAATACTTATATTGAGTTATTGTTTCCAAATATTAAAGATGCAGCAAACTGTAACTATTTAAAGTTACAAAAGCAAAACAAGTACCACTGAAATATGTGTACAGTCATATGCATAATGCGCATCTATACTATATTCAATTTTTCTTTAAGTACAAATATATAAAATGTGACAACCAATGTAATATATATATATATATATATATATAAATGAATGTATTTATATATGTATACAATTATATCTGTATATATTTATATATATATATATATATATAATTTTATAAATAAATATATTCATATATATTATATATATATGTATGTATATATATACATTTATAACTGTATTAACCTATATAAATATATATATTTATATAATTATAATTGTATTCATTAAGTTATTTTCATATATATGAATCAAGCACGTATGACATACAAAATACAGATAAATGAAATTAGTGAGTTACTTTAATAAATAATTTTTTGTCAGAAAGACCAATTAAATTTGCATTTTGATCAAATACAGCTTTACGGATTACAGGACAAAACATCCAATTTTGAATTTGACATTTTTTTTTAAATACTTCAAGCTCATTTATAACTTCTTTAGTAATTTCAAAAACATCTGGGTTCTGAGAATTATTTGAACTGTAAAAAAATATTACTTCTGATAAGTTTTCGAGGTTTTCTGGCTGCTTCTTGGGTAAAATAAATACATTTCTATAGATGGTTTCCACATGGACGCATATGCTTGAATATTCTTTATCTGTTTTTTTCACCTGAAGAAATGTAATTAAGGCAGTTTTTGCTACTTTTCCAAATAAAATAACACTAGGGTGTCTTTCAAATGAATCTAGCAAGAACATAGTCAAGGATTTCGATTCATGTTGATAAGGAGCTATAAGAGATAAACTGTGCGATGAGGTGTCCAATTTTTCATCATTTATTGACGAC
The DNA here is from genome assembly GCF_018135715.1 of Danaus plexippus. NCBI lineage: Eukaryota > Metazoa > Arthropoda > Insecta > Lepidoptera > Nymphalidae > Danaus > Danaus plexippus. Next base: position 126,382 of record NW_026869870.1, read on the forward strand.
TTCAACTTTTTTGGAAACTCAGGTTCGTTTTTTGGTGGAAAATCGGGTTTCACAAGAATATCGGGATTAGTTAAATTGGACTGTTGCTCAAAATTGTTTATTATGGAGGAAACAAAGGGAGTAGTGTCAGAAGGGAGTGTTGAAGATTCGTTGAGATTACGAACCGGTTTTGGAGAAATTGGGGTATTAGATTTACTGTTGAGCTTGTTACGGAATCGAGGAGGAGTAAGTTCTTCAATACTTACTTCTTCTAATTCCTGTTCTAAATTTTTATCTAATTCTTCAAATGCGTCTAGGTCTAATTGGGAAAAATTCTATAGAACACATCAACAATTAAATATGTGCGTACTTTTTGTTTTTTTTTTGGATTAACTGATTGAATAAATGACTCAATTCTTTGAGAAGGAAGTGCGAAAGGAGCTAATCGCCGTATACTTTTTTTTTTTTTTTTTTACTTGTTACATGTTTAACTTTTTTTTTTTCACGGTATACATATCTTTGATCATCCCATGATGCCGAGTCATCAACGGTCTCTGATAGTTAATATTAAATTAAGTCTAACTCAAACGATAAGCTATCGTACAATAATACCAATTATATGATCATCTGATTCTGCAATATCATCTGGATCCTCTTTTTGATGCTATACGTATATATTAAGATATTTAAAATTAATACGCTTAAAAGACTTGATGAAGTTATTTCTCCAGCACGAACTTTTCTAAGCTTTTCTAAAGCTTTGGCAACGGGATCCATCTAATGTTTTCTCTATATTTTTTATACGTTGAGGTTGGTGCCTTGTTGAAAAAAAAAATAAAAAAGAATTTTATATACTAAAAAAAAAACAGCTTTATTAGATATTTCGAACTCTTTTTTTTTTTTTCCTTTTAAAAACGTTCGAGTACATGTTTTACACTATTGACAAGGATTTTACGAGTAATTGTTCGTTTCTAATAAACATATTTAAACCCATTAATCTATATTACTATTTTCCAAACAAACATATTATAGCAGTCTTCAAACTTTAGCGAATGTTCTTCAGGATTCACAGCCTCCTCTAAAAGCTTGAGCATGAGGTCAAAATCTATGGAAAAAAAGATTAATTTATAAAAGTACTACATTTTATTTTGTCCGATATATGAATGCTTAAATACTGTAAATCGACTCTGTCATCCACAAATATAGGGCTCAACATCAAAAAAATATCTATTGAATTGTGGTTAGTGTATTTGTCTAAGAAGAAGGAAAATTCTTCGGGAGTGAACTTGGGGATTAAATGATTTTCGACATTTCTGGGGCCGTGAGTAAAATTGGTATCAATAACTTGTTCAAGGTCTATTGGTAATGAGCAAAACAGAACATTAAATTTGCTTATTCTAAAAAATTTGGAATCAATTTCAACAAGAATATTAAGCGGGAGATTTTTATAATGCACCATGTCTTTTTCATAATCCCGTAATTCAAGGACCATTTGTTCAGGGCTCTTTCCAAAATGCTTGTCTAAAAAAAAAAAAAGTTATTTTATTTTAATTAGGTTTAATTACCGAATTCGGTATAATTGCGCAAAAAAGAATAAACATCTTTGTCAAGTTGGTTATACCGTTTATTTTCAAGAGATGCTTTAAAGTTGATGCAATCTTTTGCAATTGTCAGTACTAATAACTGTAAAACTCGAATATCTTCACATTTTATTTTTAAATTATTTATTGATGCCATCCATAAAGATCCTATTAATGTTGCGCAGCTTCCTATTGGAACTTTCGGAACCCAAATGAATTTCGAGCTATCGGGAATTATTATTCTGTCGCTACCTAAAGAAATGATAATGCAAATATATATATTACCACAACCGTCAAATGATTTATTGATATTTTCTTCATCTAAACAGCTCTATATCTAAGGTGATTGAAATAACTCACTTTATAGTCCTCATAACATTTTTTAAGACCTGGTGGCTTCAGCTTCAACTTTTCTATGAAATATTGAAATGCAGCATCAAAATTGGTAGTGCTTAATATTTTTCCTGATCCGCCGCAATATTTATGGTGGTCTATAAGAGACGAAATTACAGTTTTTTTTATCCGAGACCTGAATCCACAATCTTGGTTATCTACTAAATGAATTTTAACAAAAGGATAAGAATTAAATAATTCTTCGTCAAAACAAAAATGTTTTTTGAAGTCCTGTTCCGAATCATCTCCAAATATCATAGAGAACCCTTTTCGAGTTGCGACTTTATAAGTGTAACTTTCTCTATTATTTATGAAACAGAAACCCGTATGAGTACCATTTAAATCATCCTGTAATGTACCTAATAAAACTTTTAATGCAAGTGCAGATGCTATTGAATCTAAATCACATGTTTGATCTCCAAAAATGAAATCAGCTGATGGAGATAGTTTTAAACAACTCATAAAAAAAAGATTAAAAGTTGTAAATTACAATTGCAGGTGCATTACACTGTTCCACATATGGGTACTCTCCTACAATACGTTAAAAGCCAATTTTCTGATGCTATTAGTCAAGTTATAAATGAGTCTTATACAGCAAATGTTGTTGCTGCTAATCCTAAATTTGGGGATTATCAATGTATACTAAAAAATATATATATGTACAATTATTCTTTATAGGTAATGATGTAATGTCTTTATTGAGAAAAAATAAAAGTCAAGATATTACTGCCAAACAATTAGCTGATGTTTGTCTTATTTCGTATTTATCATCTTACAGAAAATAGCATCTCATTTAGATGCGTCAAATTTCTCAAATATTGTTGTAAATGCATCTGGTTTTATAACGGTTAAATTATCCGATCAATTCTTGAGGGAATCTATAATAAATAAAAGTATCAACATTCCAAATTCAGAAATAAATGATACCAAGTTTGAAAAAAAAAAAAAAAAAAAAAATAGGTTACGCTGCATTGTTGACTACAGCTCTCCGAATATAGCTAAAGAAATGCATGTAGGACATCTTCGCTCTACTATACTCGGCGAATGCATATGTAATACTTATTATTTTCTGTACTATTTAATTTACAGGCAGAGTATTAGAGTACAAAAATTACCAAGTTACACGAATCAATCATTTGGGAGATTGGGGCACTCAATTTGGAATGCTTATACACTATATTAGCGAAAATGTACCCGATTTTCAAAGTCAAAACCTCAGTCTTGAAGACCTTACAAAATTTTACAAGTTGGCTAAGCAAAGGTACACAAATAAGTTATTATTGATCTAATTTTTTGTGCACTGAATACTGGTCATGTATATATCATAATTAACTATTCATGAATCTATAATTAAATAATACATTATGCTATCTGTATAAAAAGTTTCAAGAAAAATATACATATATATATATATATATATATATATATATATATATATATATATATTGTGTGTTTAAAATAAATATTTATTTGTCTTTGTAATATTGCGTCATAGTTAATCATACGAGGAATCTAATTATAATAAATCAATTATATAATTGTTATTAGATTTGATGCGGATGAAGAATTTAAAAAAAAATCACAGCAAGCTGTCGTAGATTTACAATGTAAAGCATTTTAAGGGTTTTATTTATTTCAGCAGGAAAAGATTTTTCATTGAAATGCTGGGAAAAAATATGCGATGTTTCAAGAGAAGGTTTCCAGAAAATTTATGATATATTAGACATACAATTAAAAGAAAGAGGAGAATCATTTTACAATAAAATGTAACCAAACTTTCAGTTGTATATCATAAAGCCATAATGATTTGTGTTTTTACTAGAATTTTGTAATATAAATGAATTTTTAATTTAAGTATATTAGCGGGTGTTTGTAATATTCATACAATGAGATTTTACTTTTAGTCATAGATAATAAACTTTACACAGTCCTAATAGAATATTTATCTTTGAATGAGCTTTTTTAAAATAATTAAAAGCTAAACTTAAAATTTTTGCTTTAGGATACCGCAAGTTGTTCAAGAAGCAGAAGAGAAAGGGTTAATTACGGTGTCAGATGGAGCGAAATGTTTATTTGTTGAAGACGATCCAGTCCCTTTAATATTAGTTAAATCTGATGGAGGATACGGCTACGATAGTACAGATTTTGCTGCAATTAAACATAGGTGAATATTAGTTTTGTCTGAACGAATTATTAATAGGCTAGTTATTGAGAAACACGATATAGCGATCTATGTTACTGATTCTGGTCAAAGTAGTCATTTTAATAAAATATTTAAAGCCGCTGAAATGATGGGCTGGTATAATTTAGAAAACCAGCGATGCGTGCATGTCGCCTTTGGTCTAGTTCAGGCACAAATTTTATGCTGTATTATAAAATTATAGAATTCTGATGGAAAAAAATTCAAGACCCGCTCGGGAGAAACAGTTAAATTAACGGATCTTTTAGATGAAGCTGTTCAAAGAGCAAAAACTGAATTGATGAATAGAAAAGAAATACCTGAAGCCGATATAGAAGATACTTCAAAAAAAATAGGAATTGCTGCTCTTCGATATTTCGATCTTAAGCAAAATAGACTAACAAATTACAAATTCTCTTTTGATAAAATGTTGGACCCCAAGGGCAATACAGCAGTTTATTTATTATATGCCTATGCACGTATATGTGCAATATTTCGAAAAGCTCAAATTGGTGATTCTCTAGTCTCTACAAAACAATTAGCCACTACTTTTGCAGATCAAGAACGTCAATTACTTCTCTATGTTCTCAAATTTCCTGATGTTATTGATTCTATATACTCCGATTTCTTTGTGCACAAGTAAATATATACATATAAATTATTTTCATAAAAAAAAAAATAAAAATGATAATTATTATACAATAATATATAAATATATATAAAACTATATATATATATATATATATATATATATAAATATATATATATATATTATATATATATATATATATATATATATATATATATATATATATATTTTTATAAAACTAAAAAGTTTATATATTATATTATCTAATTAATTTGTATATATATTTAAAAGCTGCAAAACAAAGAAATTATACATTATTATATTTAGACTGACTGATTACTTATACGAACTTTCGGGACTTTTTACATTATTTTACCAAAATTGCAAAGTATTGGGTTCGGAACAAGAAGAGAGCCGATTAGCTTTGTGCAAAATAACTAAAGAAATGTTCAAGGTAACTTTTAAATCTTAAAACATAAACGTTTTATTAGGTTGCATTTGATTTATTGTCTATTCAAAAATTAGAAAAATTATAAGCTTTTTTGAACTTAAACTTTACTTTGAAAGCGTACAAAAAAAAAAAATACTTGAATATCTTGAAATTCAAGGTTGAATTCATTGTTTAATTTAAAGCTGATTTTATTGATGGGTCATGAATATAATCCTTGAGTCCACGAAACAGTATGTTGTAATTTGAAAAGTCTTTCGCTACCAATCTAGCCAATTTGCAAAATAAAGTCCAATCTTTTTGTAGTATTCTTTTGCAATAAGATTCGTAGAGATGGGTGATATTTATCATATTATTATGCATTGATTTAAACGCAGATATTAATTCATTTTCTTTTGCGTCTTTAAAATAGCAATTAAGTAATTTTCCCTCTGCTGGAGGCTCAATTTTTACAGTGTTTATTGTAGCAAAGAAAAAAAAGAAAAAAATGGTATAAAAGATTGATTTCATTGTTGCAAACTTGAAACTGATGTTGCGACAAGAAGTAGGATGTACGAATATGAGACAGCTTCTTGATAAAGTTCGCATAGAGTTTGCATGAGGGAAGAAACATGCGGTAGATGATATAGTGCAAATAGTTGTTCTTTATTTACTTTTTTTTCAACGATTGAATATAAGCCTTTACTGGTTTACGCAATATTATTTCCGTGTCTAATAGTTTAGATATATGTATCATTTCGACTTTGGTATATAATTTACTCTCTATGTCTTCAACGGCCTGTTCGATGATTCTGTATTATATATATTTTTTTTTTGCAAGCATTTACTGCATATGATTTTCAATATTATCTAGCATATTTCTGGTGGATTGTTTTTGTATAGATGTCTAAAAAATTTATTAATATATATATATATATATATATATATAAACCGAAATATTACTTTTTCTTCCAATGCAACAGCAAGATCTTCAGAATTATTATTTAATATCACATATAACGTTGACATTATTAAATAATCCACTAATAAAAAAACATATGAATAAATACAAATAATAAATACAATTATTTAATATATATAAATGTTAAAGCAATTAAAAATTTATATTCAATAAATACATATTAATGATTATATATATATAGTTTTCTATATATAATCTCTATGCAGTATAGCGTGAATACTTGATAGTCCATTAAACGTCACGGTTATATTATGGATTACAGCCCACGTAGCTTCAATATCGTTTATTTTTTCATCTATAATAATGAATATTCGATAGTTTATTAGCGTTAATATAAATATTTATTATATATATGCACAAGAGGGAATATATACTGGTAATTGTTGAGGAGAAATATTACACAAATACTGTAAATGAGTAATAATATTTATAATAGCATAAAGCATATAAACTTCATATAGTTCATATATTGGCACATATTGATATTATAATAATTATATTCATCAATATCATTACGGTTCGAAGTATACGTATATTAAAAACAAAGATTATATTAATCTAATTAATTTATAACCTTTTCTTAATAAAAAAGCAACGCAAAAACCATCAACTCCTATTGGTCTATTCCATACGTAAACGGAAGAAACTCCCGAACGATAGATCAAATTACGATATTCATCATATTTTTTATTAAACCCAATTTCTAGCTGTCTGAATAATCCAACCCTAACAAACTTTGTATTTAAGTGAACATACGGCTTATACAAGTTTTCTGCATTATCAATATATTCCCCATCCCACGGAGACCGAAAAGAGTCTCCATCACGATTGTATTTACTGCAAAGAAAAAATTTTTGATTTTTTTTGTCAAGTAAAAGAAATGGTATAAAATCCTTGTAATCGTATATTACACGAAACTTTTCGGGAGAAAATTCGTCTAGCAACTTATATATACTTTTGAAGTTTACTCAAACATATGCAAACTTCTTTATAATCTTTTGGTGAAAAATTTTGTAATACTTTGTCTAAAGTATTCATTTTATCTAATAAGAGCTTAAACAAAATGTATTGTTTATGCACTCAATCATTTAAAATTATAAAATTTCAAAATATTTATTTTTTCTAAAATAATAATTTAATGCACAAAGAAATTGAGAAAAAAATTAATTGTACTTGTCATTGTTCAAATTATTATATTTTGTTTTAATAATGCTAAATAATTTGATCTCATTGATCAAATAAAATAAAACTATTTATTTAAGCTGTCAAAATTTAAATAATTTATTACATAAAATCTGTGTTTATTTCGTTCAACTATTAATATTAGTTGTGGGAGGAATTTTCATTGCTATCAAGTGGAAAAGAAGGTGTGATTGGATCTTGGAGAGGAGTCTCAGGCTTAGGCAAATAAGAGTATTTATGTTTCTCTGATCCTTCAGATTTTTCTGTAATTGAATTGCATACAGAAACATTAGAAGGAAACAACTCAGCTTGCTGAGAGTTCTCTAAATCTTTTTTATTAGTTTCAATTACGGATTCTGGTGCGTCTTGTTTACAGGAAATTTCTGTTTCATTCAGTAATTGAGACGTTACTGGTAAATCGTAGATATCATTTTTATAAATTGTGCTATTGTCATTTGATACATCCACTATTGAGTTTTCTTTGGAAATACTGCACCCTTGCTCTGATAATGCGAAATGCACATAAATTTGTTGATTTAAATATAGAATATATTTATATAAACGACTTAAATTTATTTTTTATAAAAATGTCTATAAATTTGTTAATATTTGTAAGGTGGGGGTTTTTTTTTTAAATTTATATTTGACATAAATAAAAATAAAATATTAATAATGAATACATTCACATATTTTTATTTTTATTTATTGATACTTATGATAATATAATTTACCTGAATCCGAATCATTTTCTTCATTATTTAAGTTTAAGAAGTCATCAATTGTCTCAACACATAAAAGCTTTTTAACGAGTTCAGATTGATAATTTTCTGCTACAATTAATTTCTTGTCAATTATCTTAGGGTCATTAAACGTTAATCCAGTATACTCAACTAAACCAAAGTCTTCATTGTCTTCTTTCTAAAAAAAACAGGTTGAATGTAATCAAAAAATTTTAATTCGCACTATCGAAAAAATTTATTAAGAATAATGCATTATTTTATACAGAGAAAATACTATGTGTTAAATAAATTATAAAAACACAAATAAAAAATTTTATCACATAAATCTTGCATAGTTAATTACTTTAAACATATATATATATATATATATATATATATATATGTAACTTCATATATATAAATGTAACTGATTAATTGTATATATGTATATATACATACATTAATAAGACAGAATGTTTATTGAAAATCTAAATATTTGAGTTATGTGCTAAGGAGGGGGTAAAAAAATACTCAATATTATTATATAAATGAGCTATAAGAATATTTCATTTATCAATTAACAAGTAAAAATGTTTTATAGTACGAGGAATAAATGACTAACCGTTACAGTATCATCATATGCGTGTTCTTTGAACAAAATATCGGAAAGACTTTCAGCAAAATCTTCATTTTCAGCAGAAAATTTTAACAAACTATGATAGAACAAAGCCCTTTCCTTGACGTGTATGGATACAGAAGGATCATTCAATAGCTGTTTATCTATAATTTATACACTAAAGTACCAAATCAAAAACACGTATAAGAATAGAACTCATCACTTCAGGCTGCGCTATAAACGTTTTAACGGATGAAACAAGTAATGCAAGTAAAATACGGTGGTAGCAAAGAAGTTGCTCAGATTTGTCTGTTAAAGGTTCAGCGTTTTCTTTTTTTTGGGCTTTTTGTTCAAAAAATGTAATAACTTTCTCTAAAACGGGGGGAAGCTCTGTTACGTAACTTGCATAGTGACCTGGAAATCTATTATACTGCTTAGTATATATACCTGCCGCATGAAGACATTCCGCTTCAAAATCAAATGTATAAAGTTTTTTCTCTGAACCTTAGCAATGTTGCATATTTTTTTTATTTACTTGTAACATATGGTAGTATGGAAAGATCATTAATGTGCAACGGTAGTTCAATTCCATTAAATAAATAAAAAAACCAGAAAAAAGGTAATTTTGTGAACATACAGCACTGCAGGGAATGAAATAATATGTTTAAGGAAATTTATGCTTATTTACATTATTAAATATATAATCATAATTTTGCTTTTTATTTTTAATGAACGTCTAACTGTTTCACTACATGAAATGTAAGAGTGATGAAATTAACCTCCATCGTTGAAGTTTTTAGCGTTGAGTAATAAAATTACCATAGATACAAGCTGCTCCTTGACATTTTCTGAAAGTTCTGCAAGTTTCATAATGAGTAATACGACTTGAGCGTTGCGGTTGCTTAACTTAGAAACTTCAGTGCAAATGTAATTTTGCACTTCTTCATAAATTATGTCAGCATTCTCCTAAAGATAAGTATTTAGTAAGACATCGAAAAAAGCTAAGATCTTACATGGTTAGCTAAAAGCTTGAGCATGTATATTTGATCAATTTGAAAATCTTCCGGCATATACCAATTACAGTAAAAAATATTTAGCAGGGAATTCGGAAACACATCTTTTTTGAATCCTAGAAAATATTGTATTTATACAAATACTACGCTTAATAAACTGTACACTAGCAATTTTACATATATATGGGTATATATACTTAGCAGCAACAGAAATTATAAACAGCAGGTAAGTTCATCCTTAAATATTTTATATAACATAGTAACTATTAGTATACAGACCTGGTTGATTCTTCTCTCCTAATTTAACAAGATGATGAAGACATGAAATGGCTACATGTTTTTCATCAATATCGCCTGTCATATAAATAATAATCCACCGAGATATCAACACTTTTAGAAAAGGTATCAATTCAACAGCATTATTCAAGTAACAATTAGTTAAAACTGAGTTATAATATAAGTTCTGAGTGATAGGCTCTCTAAGTAACTTCATATATTTTGAAGGATCTTTGTCAAATAAGTTTAATTCCAATAACTCGGCTTTAGTCTCATACGTGTAATCAGGAAACCTATTAAAAAAAGTAATATTCAGAGTCTCCATATCTGTTTAAATATATACATATATACATGTATACATATACATACATGTATACATATATATACATGTATACATATATATACATGTATACATATATATACATGTATACATATACACATATATATATTTATTGTGTATTTGTAAAAATAAACCGTAATATTTGTATTTGAAGATATTTACTTTGATATGAGCAGAGCAGAAATTTCATTATCTATCCAGCTGTAGTCACCATATATTTCATACAAAACTCGAATAGCACCAAGAACAACAGAGTTGTCAGAATCTTGAAGCATTTTTTTGACCGAATTGATAATTGTAGCAGAATCATCCATTTGAAGATTAAATCTAACAAAATGCACTTTCATGTCTGTAATTATGTTCATCAATGCTGTTGCTCGTGTTAGAGCATTTGAATGGTTTATTCCTAATTTGTATGTTCCTGCTTCAAAATAACTCAACATCTTTAAAGCATATGAAGATATGGCTGGGTCTTCATTTACAAACTCTTTACGAAATGAATTTATGCACATTGGCGCACAATCAGTCCGTAATCCTAACCATAAATGATGTTTTTATTATTTATATATATTAATTTATATACATACTATTTATATATAAAAAATATATATATATATATATATATATATATATATATATTAATATATTTTACATTAATAAAATTTAATTCCATGCAAAATATTTTATTATTAGTTTAATAAATAAATATTATTGAATTTTATAAATATCTACAACTTATTTCAAATTAGTATAAGCATAGCATTATACAAAATGCATTGAAACTGTTTCATATATTTGTGTGATTTATAATTTTACGTGCATATTGAATTAGAATTTGGGATGTCATCTTGAAGATCTCCGCATCATTTGCAGCTAAAAGAAGGATAACATTCTCATATAAACTCGACAAATCTAGGTATATATAATTGGTGATCATTTACTGAATACCTATTCCACGACACACATAAGACATAAGTTCCTTCAAAAGCAGCTTTATTGGAACAATGTTTTTAGAAAGAGAACTACTATATGTAGAAAGAGCTGTTTTCAGATCATTTATACTCGTCTACAAAATCAATATCTTTGAACAATGAACATAATTTAATTTTTTATAATTCAAACAATTTTTTCAAAAGAGACTTAGCTAATATAACTTCATTATGTAAATATAGATTATATAATATAATTGAAATTAGGTTATATTTATGAGTTTTTTATAAATTAGTTTAAATTTTATCTATGTGCCTTTATGCAGTTAAAAATACATAAAATAATATAAAAAAATGTAATAAGACCTTATTTAATATATAAAAAGCTTGATTAGTTCAAAACTCAATTTTTAAATAATCAAAACATTATATAACTTTTTAATAGTACTTTGATGCTAAAAAATTCTTACATTTCGAGACATTATATATTGAGACAGGTATTAAACTGCAATGACAGTACACGTATTATATGCAGAAATGACCTGTAATGGCTGTGCTGCAAGTAACGCATCAAAAGCAAATATGACTGTTTAGGCATTAAAAAAATATTGATGTCTATTGAAGGGGTCAAAGAAGTTAATTGTATATTAGATAAAAAAAAAGTCATAATTGACTGCGAAAATGTTTCATTAGATACATGTAAAGCTAAATTACAGAATTGGGTATTAATTTTCAAATAATGTAATTTCCAATCAGAGCAAAGCTTCAAATAAAAAAATATCGGAAAACCCTTTGTAGGGCTTAATTCAATGCAAGTGTTTAAAATGAGTACTTTTAAACTACTACGAAACTAACGATTACAATACCGAAATCGTATTTATATAAATTGAATCATAAGCCGGCAAAGCTTTAATTTTATTCCTCCAATCTTCTACTTCTTTATAATTTTCGTTACTAGCTATATCTAAATATTTTAGAGCAGGACAATTTTCTGTTAAATACTCTAATAATCTATCTAAATCTGATATTGCAAATTTATTTGCTTGACACTGAAGCCGTTTTAAACTCGATTTATGATCTGACTTAGCCTCCATTTTTTCCATTAACCCTTCTATAACATTGCTTCCAATTCCCGTGAAGTTAATGCTAGCATAAAAAGTGTTATATAGACATATAAAAATATTGTTATTATAAATTTTATTTAAATAATTATTTGTATACGTGTATATATATATATATATATATATATATACTTTAATAATTAGTTAGGATAATATATTATAAACATTTGGTCAATATCTTTTTACCTTAATAATTTAAGTGTGGGCTGCATAATGACCTCGTGTAATTTATGTCCTCCAACGACAGTATTATTCAAATAATTACCATCTAATATGAGTTGCCGGACAGACCAAAAGTCTATAATCTTTACTAAACTATCAAGACATGCTTGATAGAGTTTATTGAATGATAAGTCTAGTTGTTTTAGGCTTATTTTGAAAGTAGTTAATATATGATCAGTCAGTCTAGCTAGGTCTGTATTCGTCATTTCCATACTAGTCATTTTATTGATAAATATCAAAGAAGCTTACTTCGAAAAAATTAGTGTTTCCAAATTCTTCTTTTTCAAGCATGAATTTAATATTTTGACAATTTTTTTGAACTGAAATTTTCTAAAGGAAAAATTGAATGTTCGTGCATCAGGGTTATCGTCAAGTATTTCTTCATATGTTTTATATGTTCTGCCTGTGGTCATATCATTCTCGAAATCATTGTAATTTATGAGGAAATTCAATAGATTTTCGCGTTTTTCTAAAGCTGTAATTCTATTTGTAAGCTCTTTTTTATTTTTTGAAGCTCTTAAACAATTTGATATTTGTTCTTCAAGTGGGTGAATTTTGCAGTTTTGTTCCCAAAGTCTCTGAACATTTTCTTCATAAATTTTCTTATTTTCTTCATCTAAATCCGTCTTTAAGAAATCATAATATTCAAGCAAATGCCTTTCTAAATCTTTTTCCTGCTCAGTCGTCGGGCCCACTGTACATAATAAACATAATCATCATCATTGTTATATTTATTCAGAAAACTGCTTAAATAACTGATCTGCTTATTGAATTGAGAATACACATGTTTAATATATATATATATATATATATATATATATACTTATATTTATATATAAATTAATATACATAAACTTAATTACTTATACATAAATATATATACATATAAATATATTTGTATATAAACATATATATACACATATATATATTTACATATATATACACATATATATACACATATATATACACATATATATACACATATATATACACATATATATACACATATATATACACATATATATACACATATATATACACATATATATACACATATATATACACATATATATACACATATATATACACATATATATACACATATATATACACATATATATACACATATATATACACATATATATACACATATATATGTAAAAAACTAAACTTTGGCTTTATCAAACAAAAAGAATTTTTAAGAATCAAATATTTTAAAAGCAACATTTTAATAATTAAGCCTACCATTCAATATAATATCTTTTTCAGTTTCATATATTTTTCTAGCATCTGAATGTGTTATAGGATTACCAACAAAATCAAAGTAATTAGCTTTAATATCCATCTGTTTCATAAAAGTCAATAACTTTGTAAAGCCCTGTTCATTTTGGTAAGTGCGTAATAATTACCTTGGCTGTGATATTGTTATTACGTAAACTAATACACATAATATTACGTTTGACAAAATTGAGTTGCGTTATTTGAACATGCTGCAGAGCCTCTATTACTTCATCTGTAATCGTTGCGTGATTAAGGTAAATGACTTCCAATGGCGATTTAAAAATTAACAGAAATAACAGTAAGGCGTAATGATTTACGGCACAGGATTGTAAGCACTCACAATAAGACAAGTCAAGTAAACTAGTAATTATACAATTCAAAGACATTGCACTTACTGGACATTCATGTTGTTTAGCATTTCTACAAACCTAAAAATATGGTCCACTTTATCAAACGGGTACATAGAACCAAACATGTAAAGTGATGTGAGATAGTTTTTGTAATTGCTCACGTTTTTCTTTATTGGGTAATCTATGTTACTCATTTTCAATTCTAGATCCGCAAAGCTTTCATTGATCTTATCCACTGTAAAATCTGTTAAGCTTAAATCTCCACGAGTTCTACAATGTTTTAATTTAAGTAGTAAACAATTTATTTTTATTTTAATGTCATATATACTTTATTAACACAATCAAAAATAATTTCCAGAAAATATAAAATAATTATATGATAATTCAACAATTAATTATTTTAACAATTATACAATTTATTATATTACTGATTATATTATTTGTCATTTCATTAATTACACTATAAATCATAATTATATTATATATATTATTATCTATTATATTATAAATTATAGTATTAATTGTATCATTGATAATATTATTAATTATATTTTTGATTATATTATTAATTTATTTATTTATTATATCATCAATTATATTATTCATTATATCATTAATTATATTATCAATTATATTATTAATTATATTATTAATTATATTATTAATTATATTATTAATTATATTAATAATTTTATTATTAACTATATTGATAATTATATTATTAGTTATATTATTAATTATATCAATAATTATATTATAATTAAGTGTATGTACATCTTATAAGACTACACTAAAAGCTAATTGATTACAAGTCTAATCTGAGTCTGTGGATAGAAGCAAAATCTTCGTAAGTATGTAGTAGTTGTAAGACGAGCGTTAAATTTTTATTCAATACACAAAACGATAAATTAACATCCTAAGAAGAAATAAATGCTAATTCAATTTAGTTACTGCAGAATAAGGAAAAATTTTTCTTTGAATTACAGACAACTGTAGTGGGTCAATGTTGCATCGGTAAGGAACTACTAGAAATCGGTCTTGGTTAGTTTTGATAGGGTACGGTACTGAACTAGACAAAATACATCTTTTTAGGGTGTTAAATCGTTGAAAGACTTTTGTGAAAGAAGTCTCAATTTCCTTAATTCAAATTAATTAAATCAATATATTTTACTGATAACGCTGGAAGATTTGTGTCCATTAACACTAATAGCGAAAGTTTATTTTTTAAGGGCCATTTTAACATAGAGCTGATAAAAGTTGATAGAGCGGTAGATGGATTTTGGTACAAAATGCCAGAAAAACTTTAAATAAAATAAAAAATAATAAATTAAAGTACCTAATTGTGGATAAATCTTCACTCAAACACTCCAAACTGTGCAGGAAATTTTCTGATATCGGTAAATATTCTAGCCTTATTGAATCACAATACAATTTTTTGTATATGGATGCAAATATCTGATTAAAGTTTATTGGCATTTCGTTATAGCTAAAATTGGCATTTGCTATTATATTTTGAGAGTGAATAGCTGTCATATATTCGTTAGTATTGCAAAACATCTCAAAGCTTGGTAACATTTTTCCTACGCCGGAACTAAAAAGAAGTTACACATGAAAAATTACGAATAGTTATAACAAGTAAGTTTTTACGTAATTACTTTATAAAAAAGCTCCTTATGAACTATTTTACGTATATTTTTATATATATATTTAAATGAGTAATATTTCTTGAAGAATATTGAATAATATATTTACCTCGAAAAATTAGCTCCCACCATTTTAGGAATAAATGAAGCTTCCGAAAGAACAATGTCTAACTCCTGAAAGTTCATTATATGCGTAGCAGCATATAATTCTGTTGATCGATTTCTCAGGTCACTAGTTTCTTTAAATGTTTGTAATATCTCATAAGAAGGATTTATTTTTTTTTGTTGACATTTGTATATATAACGATTGGGACATCCTCTTCAAAAAACAACCATATAATTTATCAGATACTTACAGTGTATGGAGAAGAAAAAAAAATTTCATAGTAAGCGGTTCAGTCGGACATTGTAAACACAACGTAATGGGAACATTATTTGATACACTCAAAGAGTTTAATATTATATAAGGTATGTTTCTATCTCTCCATACATAAGATGGATACGTAAAACTTCTTCCGAGTAGAAACGATCTTTTATTCTTTGAAACATATTCCGGTATTAATTGATATCTTTTTTTTCCAATATGCTCTATACAGACTTGTCTTTCCTTTGGATTATTTACGGGAGGATTAATTAGTTCAACATAACAGTCCCAGTGTTTTGTGAACACCCCCCCTATATACGTGTACTTTTTAGGATTTCTTAAGTCGTCTAATGTAATAACAGGCAATAAATGAGACTGCAATGTTTTTCGTATCTGAAATCCTAATAACGCAGCACATGTTTGCAAATCATATTAATATGTATTTACCTATAAATCTCAGTTTTATGGAAGCTAGAAAACAATAAAAATTCACAAATATAATTACGTTTAATGTATCTATACAAAGGCTTATAAAAATAAATTGAGTGCTCTCTCAACTCATATGCCAAGATGATATTCCTTAAGATTTTCTAAATGATTTATATTATTTATATTATATATAAATTTTTAATTAAATGAAATTAATATATATATTTTTATTTATATTAATATTAGACTTATGCATAAAAAAAGTATATATATATATACTATATGTAATATTATATAAATTATTTTTTACATATAAGTTATAGACAATTTACTATTAAAATGTAGATCTATTTAATTAATAATCAATTATTAGTACCAAGTAAGTTACCTGATTATGTCGACACCAACCCAATGAGATAACTTTATCTTGTAGACGAGGTCGGTTGTAATCCAATAAACTAATAGGAAAAGGGAGCAATCGATATTTCGCTACAAAATAAATTAAATAAAAATCTCATATCAACAGACATATATATATGATTGTATATGCATATTATATATATAGTAATATGTAAAAGCAATATATTTGTATAATTAATTTAATAAGGTATATATTTGCTGATATATAAGTTACTTTTTTATTTTGATTATATTTAATAAAGCTAATTTGAAGAATTATGCTTTTATACGCATTAATGGTGCTATTACCCATTATACATGCTTGATAATTGATAACTTTGTCATTGTGTTTTTTTGCCGTCATTTGTGTTATTTGGTCCATTAATTTTTTGGTATCAAGACTTTCGATAAATGAATCTCTTAAATCTTTTATTAAAGATTTTTTTCTTTCTTTAGTAAGGTTTCCAGTTGTTTCTTTCTCGTACTCTTCCTGATCGGTATCAACATCTTCAAATACAAAATTGTAAGTACTGTCATTAATATTATCTTTTAAATTAGATATCTTTTTTTTTCTTATCTTCGATAAAGCATCCTTGAATGTACTGACAGTTTTTTCAAATCTAGATGTTGCTATGTAGTCTTTGGAAGTTATTCTTGATAAATCATCTAGTTTTAATGTTGGTATTTCTACACTCTTTGCCTCGACTGGAACCGGTTCTTTTGGTTTTGGAGTCTCGACTTCTAGAGTCTTCACTTTTGAAGTCTCTATTTCTAAAGTTTTTATTTTTGGACGCTCTAAAAAAAAATAAAGGTTAAATCATTAATTTAATTATATAATTAAATTATATAATGTTAGTAATATGTGTAAGACAAATTGTAAAAATACGTAAGTTTAAGTCATTAAGCATTTTTTAATATAGAGTACCCTCACGCTTACTTTTTTTTTTTTTTTTTCTTTCTCCGCAGATTCTGGAAGCAAAGCTAAATTTTGGGTTTTTCGAATAAGCTGTAAGTTGTATTTATAAGGCTCTGGTTTTGTGAATTGCGTCGTTTCATAGGACGGAGAATATCGAGTAATCTCAGGATAAAATGTAAAAAGAAAACGATGTCCCTGTACTTTAGTACGATATGGCAATATAGCTTCAGAGTCGAATTTTGAGGAAATTGGATATACAGAGTGTTGGTAATATCGAAATGGAAATCCCGTCAACGGAGCGTTTTCACTTAAGTTAATGTCTTGAGTAACATTATAAAAAAGAATCTTTACATGAATAATAATAAGGGTTATTGTTGTATAAGTTGAATGAATTGTTTTCTGGTCTAATTAATTTATTTTAATTTTATTATACATTACGTTTTCAACTTATTATACAGCGTTGGTTCCTCATATTCGTCTTTCAATTGATCGTACTATTTATTCAATTATAGAACTTGTACAATTACTATATAACTTGCTTTAGAGGGGGCATACATAAAATGGACAGGGCTTCGCTCAAACTATATAAAAATATAGATGACTTAAAGTTTTATTAAAAAATAAAATCAAATTTTTATAATGTGAATCTTCATTATAATAATTATAATGTATGCACTAAATCATTATATAAAACAAAAATGCTTTGTCCTTTATATATATATATATATATATATATATTATATTATACCTTAGGTTTATACAAATTTTTTTTATCAATAGCATCAAAAACTCGATTGACTTCTTCCTTCTGAAATAATTATAATAGACACCTTTAACATTTTGATAAGTTAGAATATGTATTCAAAATAATTAAAAATGCTTTTTTTATTTTTATGGCTACATAACAATAGTTACTTAATAATTATAAAAAAAAAAGTTTATTGCATGTTTACGCATGTATATTTATTAGTGCATGTGAACACATATGTATACCCGTATGCATTCATATAATTGAATCTTACGGGAGCTGTATTAAGAACTATTCACATGTGTAATTATTATGTATATAGTTTGACTAGTATATATAAAAATATGTTATGTTTTTGATATATTTTCATCAGTATAATTACAATCTTATCTTCGGTAGAAGGAAGAAAGTGGGAAGTTTTTAAGTTATAGAATTCAGGGAATAATTGTTTCTTTTTATGGCTAGTTTCGTCCAACACATATTCAAGAAGCTCAGTGTTTTTTTGTACTTGGTGGTCGCACTATTAATTATTTTGCATATATTGTAATACCCGTTGACAAAACTTATTGCAATAAGACTTGGGGCAAGTAATTATTTGAAACTCCAACTGATGATGTGGGATTTCCTCTAAAATAAAAAAAAAAAGTTATCTTTGACTATAAAACTTTGACTGAAGCTTACTTTCAGATTCAATGCTTTTATTAAAAAGCTCTAATATAGCAAAGTTATGTAAGCTTTCTTCTGGTGTTTGTTTCAAACTTCGAAAGGCTGCCTTTTCTACAACGTCATATAATGAAGGTAAATGTCTAGTTTCAGATAGTGCTTTTCGCTGCCTTCTTGGTAACCATAAAGGAAATCTTTTTTGAAGATATGCTTCAATTGTGGGGTATATCGGGTAATATATATTATAATCTTGTAAATCTTTTCTTTTTAAAAAAATGTCATTTCCCGGTAAAATACAATTTTTTACAAAGTTTTTGCGGAATTGAAATGGATCTTATTATTCAACATTGCATAATATACTCACTAACCGTTTTCTTCATCGGAATTCATATTTATTGACTTCTTTGTGATATTATTATATCCCCCTGTAAAAAAATACGTTAAATATAGTTCAATAAAGTATTTTGAAGCACGAATTTATTGCAGATAGCTTTTTAGATTATGAATAATTATATATGTATATATATATATATATATATATATATATATATATCATTATTTCATTATAATATATTGAAATGGATATATTTTGATTTTCTTGTATACACACAAAAAACATAAGTTATTGCTACTATATATATATATATATATATTTTACATGGAAGGAATGAAACATATAAAAATTATTAATGATAAGTAATATATTGAAAAGAATAATTTTATCAAATTAATTATTTCCCTTGTTACTCTCTGAAGTTAAAATACTTGATGTAACTATATATACAGTTGGTTTATGTAGATGTAATAATGTAACAATTAAAGTTAGGTTTTATGCAGTGAAATTTCTAGATATAGCGTCTACAGAAAGTATTTTCTAAACTATTGAAATCGAAAGGAAACATAATTTTTTGGATGTTTTATCCGGGTTCATTGAGGTATAATTAAAAAATTAAGGGTTAAAGAAATATGTTTACATGCATTTTTTTAGTTAAAGCGTTTGGAGACCCTTACATTAAGTTTTATGAAAATAATTGGGAAATAAAATAGTGTGGATCGTATATAAAGTCCTCATTTATTATATGATAAGTTGTAGATATAAAAAAAAAAAAGAATGTGTAAAACAGTCTTAATATATTTTTCAAGCATTTTATATCTCATTCCAAAAGACATTGATAATTATATCATTTACGTTATTATTATATAGTATATAATATATTTTTTTTCACGAGAGCCGATTTACCAGCATTATTGCATAAGTATATATAATCAATATATTTCAACTTCTGTATTTTGATTTTTCAGAATTGGATTCAGTATCTTCTGGGCTAGATAAAGTTAAATCACTTGCGGAATTGGCAGAAAAGCTATCTTCGGAATCAGATTTGAAACTGTCTTCATTTGAGGTATTTTCATTTAAAGAATTTTCATTGGAAGTATCTTCACTTGAGTTATCTTCGTCGCTAAAATAGATGCTTTCTTCTGACGTTGAGTAAGCCTAAAAAACCAAAAATATTATATACAGGTATTACCGAAGGACGTATAAGTTTTTTTGATAAAATTGCGGTAGCCTCAAGCCTAAACTTTTCCATGTCTGACTCCCTAATTTTCTTTTTTTTTTTTTTTTTGTTCTTACGGTAAAGTTAGTAAATTGGCTTTATGGAAAGCTTGGGGTAACCAAGAAAAATCAGGGTCAGTAACTCCTTCGGTGGATAATTTGAGTCGATTTAAAATAAAATTCACAGAGTTTGAAGATAAAATATCGGATTGTACTTCCTCTATTATTAAAAGAGCAACTTTTATATGGTAATACTGTATGCCTTTGAAAAAATAATCAAGATAAAGAAATAAGTGGTTAATTGGGAATAAATGGACATAAAATCCAACAAACCATTTGGAGCAAAATGCTTCAGTGGGAATTCCA
This sequence comes from Danaus plexippus, assembly GCF_018135715.1. Lineage (NCBI taxonomy): Eukaryota > Metazoa > Arthropoda > Insecta > Lepidoptera > Nymphalidae > Danaus > Danaus plexippus. Next base: position 147,643 of record NW_026869870.1, read on the forward strand.
AGGCTATCTAATTTTTGGTGTACAGCTGGTAGTCTATCTTTAAGTAAGAAGTTGAATACCATAGCATCGCGGAAATATTCCACAGACTGCATTCTAAAATAACCCGGCACATAATAATTATTTAGCATAATAACCATGTAAATAACTTCATTTTTGTCGAGTAATAATAATAAAAATGAAGTTATAAAGCTCATTCCTTGATGGTAATCATTTATTTCTGCATAAATTGAACGAAGAGTTTCTACCAAAATAGCTTTATTCTCTTTGGATTCAAAAGTCCTTTCAGCATCCAAAATAAAGATACGGTTATATTCTTCTGCTATATTAATATTGCTAGAAGGAATTGCAAAACTTTCAAAAGGTATTTTTGTGTGTTCCTCAACACTATACAGCCACTCTTTTGCCCTTTTTAAACACTCATTTGTCGTATCTGCTGATAAATACGAATAATTTGTATCTAAAAGCGTAGATGAATGTTCAGTTTGCCAAAATGACGGATTTTTTATCATTATAATTATCTAGTAATAGACACCTAAATCTGTCACTATATTATTTGTGTCTTTTATAGAATATTTATTAATACGTATAATATATCATTACTTTGGTCTCCAATTGTACATGTAATAAAAAAAAGTTCACATGTCAAAATACATCATGTTATTACTAATAGATAACTATTTTAATACATATAGAAAATTAAGTGTTTTCTTATTACTATAATTTATGCTGGTAAAGGATATTAAGCGTAATAGAACGGTAAGAGCATGCATCACAATTAATTAGTCTTATTTTTTTAATAGCAGTTATCTATAATGATATTTTTAATGCCAGTTATATTCGCGATCCTCTTAATTGTAGTC